>NC_087203.1:95555050-95585050 GCF_015104395.2 Macrobrachium nipponense
ATAGCAGACTTTTGCCAGTCGATAAATTAATTTGCTAATTTAGAAAAAAATAATTATGAAGTAATACTTTTTACATTTACAATACACAGATGTCGTTTAAAATATAAAGTAGGCGTAGACTAAACCTAAAGGGAATCATCTACATCAACGGCATTGTAGAAGAGAATATGAACACCCATTAACATAAACTCCAAACACCTTTCATTAGATACTACTCATATGCTCAATCTGCTCCTGAATTGCAACACAAATCACTCCTTAGAAGTCAAAATTGTGCATTTATTGTTTTGTAGCAGAGAATCTGCAATCCCATTCTTCAAGAACTGAACATCGCAAATGACCAGCCGTGAAACTTATACGATTTTAATGAGGTTAAAAAAATAATTGCCTGATTGTACGTGATATTTCCAGCAATAAGCTTGATAATATAATTCCCTGAAAATGTGAAAGATCCAAAAATAAACAAGTAAAAAATAAGCCGAAGTTTCTTCGGCGCAATCGAGTTTTCTGTATGAGCCGCGACCCAAGAATCTTTCAGCCAAGGTCCGGTGGTGACCAGTCCCATAGCGTTGCCAGACGCACGATTATGGCTAACTTTAACTTTTAATGAAATAAAAACTACTGAGGCTAGGCGGCTGCAAGTTGGGAAGTTTGATGATTGGAGGGTGGACCATCAACATACTAAATTGCAGCCCTCTAGCCTCAATGGGTATTAAGATCTGAGGACGGAGAGAAAAAGTGCAGACGGACAGACAAAGCCATCTCAGTAGTTGTCTTTTATAGAAAACTAAAAGAGTATCATGTTTTCATCAAATCAGTAAGTTGAATGCATTATATTTTCATCAAATCAATATGTTGAATGCATTATATTTTCATCAAATCAATATGTTGAATGCATTATATTTTCATCAAATCAATATGTTGAATGCATTATATTTCCATCAAATTAATATGTTGATTGCATTAAAGGGGCCACAGTTCGGAGAATGCGATAGGCAATCGGATACCCACCTACTCTCACTTGGATGCAGGCGCCAGTAAATCCGAATGCATGTTTAAAAAAAAACACCGAATACTGTACGGAGGCGCATAAACGTTGGCAAAAATTTGGCTATAGTTAAAAAAAAAAAAAAATTATCAAAAAAAAAGCAATGCGCCGAAGTGTCTTCGGAGCAATCGAGTTTTCTATCCATTGGTGAACTCAGCCACGGCCATTGAAATTCTTAGCTGCGGCCCAAGTCTGGATAAGACACAGAGTGTGGATTCCATTTCTTTCACTTGCTACGGTCCTCTTCGCTTGTGTCGCTGACTTTGTCAAGCGAGAACTAAGTACAATAACATCCTCATTCTATCTTTCAACTAGAAGGGTTGACCTCATATCTGAAAATTACTCTTAAAAATTAAAATATCAGATTAAACTTGCTAATGGTGTAATCTTAGATTCTGGCTCAGCGTGTCTCTGCCATAAGAATTTTGAGAGACATTAAACTCGCGACTGTATTCTGCATGACAATAGAAATGTATGCACAAAAATAACATCATAATTATACGTTATCAAATATTTTACCCTACAGCAAAACAAAATTTTCGGAAGCATTTATTTTCACTTCGAAAATTATTGTAATTACGTTATTTCGCTACCAACCCAACCACAATGTGAATGTAACTAAGGAAAGAAGATTCTGTCAACAGAAAGTAAGACCTTATCGAAATTATTTCCATTTAATCCAGAAAATTATTACACTGCAATAACAGCATTACAGGGAGAAGTTAAAAAATAATTACAAATGAACTTTAAAACGTCCTTTCTCTAGTGTACATGAACGAAGTTTTACCAAAAGAAATTGTCTGTGATTTCATTACTTTCAGAAATAAAACTAAAACTAACACCTACTGCTCCGTTCCCCGTCCTTCCCATTATTTTCCTGCAGAAGAAGAAAAGACCAAAGAAGGAAAAAAGGAATTGCTTGGAGCAAATTACTCAGGGGGATCCAAGAGGACTTCGGATTTTCCTAAAACGTTCCAGAGGAAAGTTGGAGTGATTTCGCCCTCCACTTTAAAGTGAGTTTAGAGAATTCATTCAAATATTCAGTTACTTGTTGCATGTTTGTTTATTCACTTTCCATCACAAGAAATAAGTGATTCAATGCCAACGCATTTATGCAGATTTCTGCTGGAACTTTTAGAATTCAAATTAGCCTGTTCAGGCTTCCATTTTGCTAGCAATAACATGAAAACGCAAAAGGAAAAGGGCTCACTCTCCCAAAGCCACTAATAACCAGATCAGTTCTCACAAATTTTCCTGATAAATCCAACCACTACACAAAAAATTTCATTCGTTCAATTTTTATAGTTATGTATAGTGTAACACATCAACCACACCATAAAATATAAATTGTAAATGTAACAGCTTATCAGATATGATTAGGTATGAAACCTTCGTTTAGCAAAATAGGGTTCACATCATCCAGGTAAACAAACACGGAAATTATTAAAGGGCTATGTCAAGATCAGAACTTGGCCAAAGCAAAAACGACCTTGCATCGGCAGACGTTATGTCAACATCCATTAGGCTAAAAAAAGGTTTATTCAACATTCATTTGGCACAAGGCTGGGTCGGAAAATCTTTGTACCTGGCTACAATCTTGGCATCTTCCACCACGATATCAAAAGTCATGTGATTTTACACAGCCATGGGTGTTTATTTAAGAAGTTTGCTGTCAGAAACTCATAAAATATCGCTACATTTGTAGTTTTTCTGAGTAGCACTGTACCGTTTTCACATTTATTTGCATTCAAGGAAAAGTATTTAAACATTTTAATTTGTGAAACTGGATAACCATCAGTCAAGTAACCGGACGATATGTAACTCTACAGATCTTTAAATTAGTCCTTTCTAAATGAGGGACAGAAACAAGAACTGCTATAAACTGTCCCGGTTGCAAAGAGGATAAACAGAAACAGCGGTAAAGCGATAGTCAATCAATTGCTCATCAAAAGATCTAAATCGGTTTCGGCCTTCGTTAAACAAAAAGTCAGAATTGTAAAGAAAAAAAAAATTGGAATATCTCCTAGGCATTGCATTCACAATCGAGATCACATAAAAGCATTCTCCCCGATCAAAAATTATGCTATAGACCTGAAAAGCGAAAGGAAAAACAATTCCCTGACTATCTGGTTCTGGAAAATAAATTAGTGATGTATCAGAAAGGAAAAATATGAGATCGAAAAATCTAATCAAAGACAAAAGGAAAGTCTTGCTGAAATGGCATTGTAAGTGTTTTCATGTATCTTTTTTTCAGCTACGTTGTGAGACAGAAAAAACTAGTATCGTTTTGCCGAGTTAAAGGGAAAAGTAAAAGGGAGTGAAAATTCGAAACTGATACACCAAGAAGTTTGGGCGGCAAAGTCTATAAAAAAAATCGTTCATTCTATTGGTCATTCTATATATGCAGAAATTAAGATAAAATAACAAGCAGCGAAGCACAGAACGGAAGAAAACTACATCATTACCACGTACTAATGATAGTGACAGTACAGATGCTTTTTAGCTAATCAATTCCGTCCCAGAGGCTTAGTAACGTGGGTTCGTTACTACACCTCGACTGAGTAAGTAGAAGTTATTTGATTACTCGACATGGAATTCCGAAAGAAGTTTTCAGTGCTGAAAGATACATAACGCATATTTTTGAGAAATATGAAAACTATTTCCTTCTCAATGTACACATACCTTGACCACAAGAGCGACACTCTTTAAATAATAAAGAAATACTTGCAACCGATCATAATATTAAGAGAAACTTAAAAAATTAATAAACTGTTATCCAAAAAATGAAGCAAAATATTTTTCCTAAGAATCCAACGAAAAATGAGATTAAACCAAGTGAATTTTATCGTCTTTAAAAGTGAAATAAGAACTAAAACAAATACCTCCACGAGCCCATACTAGATGTAAAATCGAAGATTAGAAACAAATTCTAATCTGGGAGTCCTTCATCTGAAACCAGCCAACTCTCTGTCAGGAGAGTCGACAATGAAATACTTCAAATTAACCTAATGGCAAAGGGGAAAAAAAAAGAGCCAGTAAAGAGAAGGTAATCACACAGAGAGAGGAAAAAGCCTATCAGTTATCATTTGCAAAAGAACTGAAAAAAAGATTCTCACAAAACTCTGTAAGAGCCGGGAGCCTCCCAGGTATTGCACACAAAACAGGGATCATTTCAAAAGAGTTTTTATCAGAGTAAATTTACACCTAGGTCCTGAAGAGCAGAAAGAAAGGGGAAAAACAACCGAGTTCTCTCACCTGAAAAATGGGTAATGAGAGTGGAATCAGGGAATGTATTCAACCTAAAATATCCAGAGAGAGAGAGAGAGAGAGAGAGAGAGAGAGAGAGAGAGAGAGAGAGAGAATAAGGATGGACGCTAAACGGAAAAAAAAAAACTAACGTGTGGAGTGACAATTATAAATACTTTATTGCTATTTCATTTTTTATCTCTGCCGCGCGTTAAAATTTAATATCACAACAAGTGAACAATCTGAGAACGACTCGCTCGGTTTTATGGATAAAGAACTGTCGAGTTGATAAGGAAAAATGGAATGTAGCATAAAGTCATATGCAAGCATTGTTAAATAATCTAATTTGCAATGAATTCCAGTTATTTCTCATTGACTAGGAAACATCATGTTGAAAAAATATATATTTTCACAATTGCAATGTTGATGAAAATTAGGTCTTTTGGCTGTAAGATCTATCGCGCAGACCTGTTTATCGTTTGGGAACGAGGCGAAGCAAAAACCCAATTGTAGACGGATAGAAGATAGTTAACGAAAAAGACCAGAGTTAAACATGAGCCCTTTAAGTATGCATACAGATGTACCTTGGTTTTCAAAGAGTAAATTAATGTAATACCTTGAATTTAATGAAGAAAATGGTTAAAATTGAAGTCATAAGATTATGGGCAATCTCTTAGGTGTACTTCCGTAACATTCAGTTGACGAAACTATAAGATCTAGTTTGCTGGCCTATGCTTTAAAGGAAATGCTCGGATTTATCACTCATATAGTTATCAGGGTAAAATGTTACGAAGAGAGGAATAATTACGATACGAAACAGAGTTAATAAACAAATATTCTCTTCCGGACATGAATAAATGCGAAGGTAAATTTACTATCAAAGGCCCCTGAACGCAAAAAGTAGAAAAAAAGATTGAAGCCTTATAGAAAGTACAGAATATGCAAAGTTTATTAAGCGTCACAAGTGCTCTCGAAAACATAAGAGTACGGAACTAAAACAGTAACAAAAGCAGGCAGTTGGGAATGAGAAAACTGAGGAACAAACCAAGTGAGGCAAATATCAAAGGCGGGTAAGGTTAAGTCTCTTAATGGAAGTGTTATGGTCGAGCTGTGATGGGGAGACGTGTAGGGGAGAAGAGGGAGAGGGACACTACTGAAGGTGTGGATGAACTGTATCTAGAATTCTTTGAGGATTTCAAAAACACAGAGTTTTATAAATGAGGAGCCGCTGGACCGAGGATGAGTCGGAAACTGGTCAAAAGAATAAAAAAAAAATTTGAAAAGCTGGAAAATATGGCGACATATTCGTGAGTTATTCAATACGGCTGTTACAAAAAGATGAGCAGAAAGAGTGCATTCATTCTCGAAGATTCTGGAACCTGTATAGAAAAAAAGGATATATACTACACTGGAAAAGTAAATCCACAGTAGTATGACTGTTTGATTGTGTTATTCAAATATATAAAGCAGAAACCTACAGTCATACTACTGTAGGTTTCCTTTCCCTTTACATTGACTCATGTGATTATGAGTTTTCTTTGATATATACATTATTATGACTTACTGCAAGTTCCACTCTTTTTCTTTTTGGGTGCATTTTAATGACGCTATAGAAAACGGCTCGTTCAGAAATCCTTAATATAGATTTTGCTATGAAACAAGGAGTTAACATTTGAATCTGTATATCTAGAGTAAAACAACCTAATCAGTTAACGTGAAACTAAATGGTCAAGCGCTGTTCCGACTTCAGAAAACAAGATATGTAAGAAGTTGCGCGGAAGTTAAGATACCAAAGAAAGAAAATGCCGTTGGTCAGCGTATGAAATCTTTACATCAAGTACTAAGAGCTGTAAAGTGGAAGTTTAAAAATTTCAAGCTACTTTTCCACCTTGCACCATAACAGAAATAGTACTTGACTGTACTGGATCTCGAATAGTAGTTACATTCAATTAAAGCTTTCTTTTAAAGTTATCCAACAAAGATACTACAGTCGTATATCTAGGAAAGACTGTTTACCGTTAAAACTTCAGATATTCAACGTCATGAGCCAAAATGCCAATCAGATCCGGAAACTACGAAGAGTCGTCATTGCATAATAAATTTTCCACACCTGGACCAATCAAGCTGAAAGCCGAAGGACAAATATCACGAACACACTGGAATGACCGCAGCTCTCAATATTTGTTTACCAAAGCCACAATTCTTCTACTCCCAATTTAATAATTCCTTATTGATTTCTTGATAAAACTGCTTTATAAAACTGGCGTTCGAGCAAAGGTTTGTTTTTCGGATGGAACAATAATTAGATGAGAGAGCGAGAGAGAGAGAGAGAGAGAGAGAGAGAGAGTACTTATGTATACAGATATGATAGTTATGCATAAGTAATACTGCAAGTATTATCGCAAAGATACTCAGAACGGTAAAAAAAACAGATTTGATGAACTTAATCTTAAGGAAATAACACTAGAATCTGTTCATATGAAAAGGATAACAAAAGTACCTAGGGAGCTTTGGGGGTATTTAAACCTACGAAAATATTTTGTTTTGACCTTTAACCTTCGAATATCTTCGCACAAATGGTTAATAATCTCTCTGGAGTTTTCCGGTTTACTGCTAACGGATTTTTCACCTTTACATTTGACCTTTGCGTTTTGACAGATCTCCCCAAATATCAACAAATGAATCCATTAAAGAAGTCCCATCAGAGCCCGTTCCATACTCCTCACGTAATAATTCAAACAGACTGACGTATAGAGAAATGTAGCAGAAATTATAGCTTATCACTGGTGAGGATCATAAAAGAGTATTTCACAATATTTTTTTAAAGACAGATAAAAAATAAATATAGATACTTCAAAGTAGAATGATTCCTTGGATAAACTAAAGCAATGAAAATAGGTTCTGTATGGCTTTCCAATTCACCTTGACAAGAATATACCACTCAGAATGGGGGCTTAAGACTCTGGGAGGTCATGATATGAAGGGTACAGCCCAGTCCTTAGATAATAAGACCTTTATTGCTTTTCTAATTCACATTTCTACCCGTTGTTGGAATGTCCTTTATACTTGCCGTACATTTCTCATCTCTTTCCTTATCTTTTTGAACCTACAAAATTTTTCTAGGTCTTATTTTTTCCTCTAATTTGTTTTTACTGTTCCTCATATATTCCCCAGCCCTTCCCTGTCCCCTGTAATTAAAAACCGCTCTTTAAAATTTACGATTGCCCATAACTATAATCATTCTTTTTAAATTCTTTACCATTCATTTCTCCTCTCTTTCATTCCCCATTACGAGTTCTTATTGTTATATCTCCGTCTTGCTCTTTTTTCACATCTATCTCATACTATCTGCGATGCTGTTTTTGGTTCTCATTTACAAATTTGTCATCCATCTTCCCTTTGGTTCTCTGCTTTTCGCTTCACACATCTTGCTTCTGCCTTTCCCTCTTCTAAGTTCGCCTCATATAACATTTTCCCGGTCTTTTATTCTTGCGCCTCCTCCTCCTCCCTCCTCTCTCTGCACTTACACTGCCGTGACCGTCTTTCCTTTTTACCTTCACCTCGCATCCATTACCTTCCTCACATTCCTTCTCCGTTTTCCATTTTTTATTGTCCAACAAATCTTTTGCCTCCTCCACTTTCCATACTGCACTAGTCCTCCTGTCTCCAAGCCTCGAAAACCGTTTGTAATTAAATAATAGTTCTTGGTTACGATATCTGTAGACCACAACCAGTATAAATGGACGGGAGTAACAACACTTGGCACCAAACCTTCTTTAGCAAAAGGTGTATGGATATATATATATATATATATATATATATATATATATATATATATATATATATCTATATATATATATATATATATATATATATATATATATATATATATAGGCGTGGTACCAAACGTTGCTTACTCCTTTCCAGTCATATATATATATATATATATATATATATATATATATATATATATATATATATATATTATATATATATATACATATATCCATACGCCTTTTGCTATAAAAGGCGTGGTGCCAAACATTGCTACTCCCGTCCATTTATTCTGGTTGTGGTTTACATATGTATTGAGGCTAAGAACTATTATTTAACTACAAATGGTATTTGAGGTGCATGGGCTCGCTAAGGTCTCCTTCGGGGGAAGAGAAGTGAAATTATTTTCCTGAATTATCTAAGTATAATACAGTTTCTACACGACGACAAATAACTAGCACGATCACAAAAAGACAGTCTTCTTGCAAACCGATGAGAACAATAAACAAGTGGAAACGCCAGACTCTTTTGTGTTCAATCGAATAAAAGTTTAGAAATATGAATGGAACATTGATCACGCTTCCAGTAAAGAACTTTAAGTATAGATTTCTCTCTCTCTCTCTCTCTCTCTCTCTCTCTCTCTCTCTCTCTCTCTCTCTCTCTCTCTTTTATAACATCCAAACAGGATTCCTGAGCTGCATTTACGTTGCATAACTGTTGATATAGTACTAAAATCCCATTTGCTACAGCATTCCATTACCAATGAAAGTGAGGCACATACTCGATACATTAAAGTGATATTTGATCTACAATTAACAAGAGTTAGCAACAATATCCAGCGCTGTTGAAGCCGAATTTCACTTGTGAAGTAAACAAAACAAAACCAATAAATACCACAAACATAAGAAAGCAAGACTTAAACTTCATTTGAAGAAGTCACTAAACGCATGTATAGGACAAAACAAAGAATTAGTTCAGCACTTTGCATTAATTTTGAAAATAATACGCATATATTATTGTTTTCCAAATAGCTATTCGATGATTTTACAAAATGATAGGTGGAAAATAGCTTGAGTAAAGCTAGTTTCAACGACAATAACATTCATTTTAGTGCGAAATATATGATTAAAAATGAGACAGTGTCTCTCGATCATGGATTAGATCTCAATAAGAAAAAAAATTAATAGCATTTTCAAAATAGTAAAGGTCTCCTCTCTCTCTCTCTCTCTCTCTCTCTCTCTCTCTCTCTCTCTCTCTCTCTCTCTCTCTCTCTCTCTCTCTAAACTAACAAAAGAATTTTTCTGATACAAAAGCAAGTCTTCTGGACAGATACTAGCCTCCAGAAGAAAGTTACTATTCACATACCTAGAAAGGAAGAACATTTATAAATGCCACATTCACACACACAGAGAGAGAGAGAGAGAGAGAGAGAGAGAGAGAGCAAGGTCATGCTAGCGACGAAATGGTGCAGAAATAACGATTGAGCAGATTTAAAGTTACATGTCAAAGTACAAATCTTTCACAGGCTTTTTATATTCTTCCTATGTTAAGAGATCACCAAAAAAAAAAAAATCAAATAAAAAAAACTATATTTTCTAAGAATTATTAAAGCTAAAATCAATAGGTACTTGCAGTCCCTAACAAAACACTCAAAATATTTTATCACCGGCCGACTCTAAAAGGGATTTTACCAAACCATAGTACCATTTGTAGAAATAAATATCTAAACTAGTATTTTCAAACGAAGTAAAAATACGGAACAACAATATATCCGTTGCTTAACACAGCCCTCGTCATAATTTATTAAAATTTCCACACAAAAATAAAAAGTTCACTATGCAAACAACGCAATTGCAATAATACACAAAACAATAACAAAAATATTATAAAGCCACAGGCACATATCTATACACCGTATGATCATGCAGTGGACTGCATATTGCTTGCTCCTGCACAATGACGTCGCAATCTAGAGTAAAAGAAAAATACAACGTTCCTTTCTTCCTCTATGAGGTTTCTTCACTATTGTATTGTCTAGACCGGCAGTTACGTTTCTCTCTCTCTCTCTCTTGGATGATTCTTACTTTTCCTCTTAGAACTTCGCGACCGATCGTCATGATAAAAGCTGAGGGAAAAATATTTTGTCGTCACCTGCGACTTCACATTAATAATAATGATAAAGTTGTGTCATGAAACCAGTTCAGTTACATGATCTAAAAATTGACTTAAGAAGTCTACGGGATAAGCCATTTGAGGTAGTGCCCATAATCATCAGAGCAACAAGCACCAAACCGAAGTCCCTTAAGAGAAACCTTGGTAAACTGGGGCTGAAGTTGAGTCGAAATATCCCCAGGACTCTCATAGAAGACATGCTACTAAATACAGCCCACAAACCTCACCAAAAAAAGAAGAATAAAGATGATGATGAATTCCTACAGAAGCAGATGCAACCAAGAACCCCGAAGTATCAGTCTGGTTAGACTATGACAGGAAAAAGTTTTTTCTTCAAGAAAGTTATGAAACTAATGGAAACAAGCTAAAGATATTGAAACTCCGCAGAAAAATATGAAAAGGCACAGTAAACCCCATAAAGAAAAAATATCTTAAAGCGCAATGGGATTAGTGTTCTACTTGAAACACTGAGTACGATTCAGGGAAATCTGTGAAATTACATCACACGGAAACTAAGGGGAAAAAATTCACTAGATCCAACCTTGAATAAAAATGAGAATGTAGAATATATAGGACATCCAAATGCATTTCCTTTTTACATCCATAAAGATATGTTCAAGGACAGATATCAATTTTTTTTTTTTTTTTGGGGGGGGAGAGAGAGAGAGAGAGAGAGAGAGAGAGAGAGAGAGAAGAGAGAGAGAGAGAGAGAGCTTTTAAAAATACAAAATATTTTTTTTACTTTTTACATCCATACAGATGTGTTCAAGAACAGAAATCACCTAATGTATGGCATCAATATTCTTTTTGATCTATAGAGAGAGAGAGAGAGAGAGAGAGAGAGAGAGAGAGAGAGAGAGAGAGAGAGAGAGAGAGAGAGAGAGAGGATGTGATGTAGGCAATCTAGCAAGTACAACTATTAAAGTAACACGTCCGCAGTAGTGTTTTTGAGGGTGAGTTGGGGGAGCCTGGCGAAATTGGTAACATATATAGTTGTGTAGCATATTTTTTTTTTTTTTTTTACCCTTTTAAACTACTTAATCTTCAGGCCTGGGAAGCCCGCGCTGCAGCTTACACAAGCTACTCTAAACGAATCAACGCCAACCAAATGGAAATTTTCCCTAATTAATTTGGTATAAGTCTGGAAAAATCCTCACTAAATCTCTTCAATCCCACGACATTCATGAAAACGGATTAAAAGAATCACGTTGGACGTTTTAGGGATTTATTGTCATGCTGAACACAAAGGGATAATGTCAGTATTTTCCTTCTGCAACATTTCAAAATCCAGGTGCTTAAAGGATTTTCTCCAGAAATACTCTAAATTTACCGTATGGAAAAATACGGTGGTTTAATTATCGCCAGGTCAGGACATAACGGCCCACGGGCGGTTTAGGGATAGCGAAGCCCCAACGAGGATAGTGAGGGCGTACAATTGTTTGATTGTGATTTCCTTTCTCAATATGGACGTGTGTATTCTTCATCCAAGATAATTTTACCTTGTTACTCATTTTACTGACACCCTCGATGCTACTATTTACTTTTCTACGTAATATAAATCAAGCACCAGCTTATACTAAATGAATCTTTCAAAAGAAAAAAAAATTAAAATACTAAAAATTCGATATTATGCAAGTTGCATATCGAGTATTCCGTTGTTATGTTTGGTTACCGTCACTGCTCACGGAAGGTTTCTAAAATTGTCTTTAGTACTACAAGTGTCATCCTCATAGAAATATTTGTAACTATAGATACAGTGCAGAATCAAAACTTGCAATATTTTCAAACAGTCTGGAGGTGTGCTATAGTCACATAATTATGGTAAGCATCTGTACATCAACCTACCTGAATCTTCGTTCACGCAATGCGTAGTCGTAAATGAGAAAATCTTCGTTCACTTGAAAAAAACAGATGGTAAAAACAGTACATAAACTAACAGGGCACTATTTAATTTACACACGCGCACGCACGCACAACAAAAATCCAACTCCACTATTAAATCGAGCGGCATTTTGTTCAGTCCAACATCAAAAACAAGTGCACCGGAAAGGATGAAACAAGCCAACTTTACTTCTATGTAAACAAAGGGTTTTCAAGACCGGAAATTTTTTTTAAAAGGAACAACTATTATTTTATTGGTCTTTTCGCCAATGGAAGTGGGCAGTGGAGTCCTTCATAATTCCCTCCCCCCCCCCCCCCCCCCACTGTTCCAGTAACATATTTCCTTTAATAAGATTTACTACATTAGCTCATTGGTGTTTCTAATGATACCATTTTCAAAAGGATTTAGCCATCATGCAGATTATCCCTTATAGGTAATTCAAATTTGTATTCCATTTCATACAAGAAGTTGAGCTATGGACCTAGGCTTTCTGCAAAATGGATGATACTGATAACAAATAATTTTTTTCAGAATGATAATAATAACAAATATAAACTGAGAATACCCAGTCTAGAAATATCGCGATGAATAGGTATTAAGGGACGAAATTAAAAAAAATTAAACAACCGTTTTAAAAGACTTTGATGATAAAATTTTTACTTGTTACAGATAACCTGGCCGCCATTAAAACAAACATTTAGATGTTAAGCACGGCAATATTTTCCCTGCCAAAATAGGCTAGTTTGCCCCACAATAATGTCATACCTTTCGTTTTCGAAGTCCCAGCCAAGAATTATAGTGGTAATATACAAGTGTGCGTGTCGGGGTGGGTGGAGCGGGATAGTTGGCTCACAGAAGTTAGTTACCTGTAACACTTGCAACTACATGATACACAATAAATGAAAGACTACCTTTACGTAAAAGTAAATAAGAGCTACTACTAATGAAACTATGTATCTATATATATATAATATATATATATATATATATATATATATATATATATATATATATATATATATGCAGAAGCTAGGGACTATGTCGTACTCTAAGTAAATGGGGAATACAATCCACAATGATGTAAAATCCTTCTGTAGTTTTACAAGAAATACTATTTCATAAAACTAAAGAAGGGTTTTACATCTTGTGGATGTATCTCCATATATATATATATATATATATATATATATATATATATCTATATATATATATATATATATATATATATATATATATATATATATATATATATAGCGTTAACGTTTTAATTTCAGGGGTGAAACCCAGACTTTTATGCGTCAGTACGACCTACAGATTACTTTGCAATGGATGGCAACTTGCTGTTGGGTTTTAAAAGCGTTTTGGATTCAACCATTTTTCTTGGCGAGAAAAAAAATAAACCTAAAACGTCTAGACAACAGGATTCTAATTTTTGGAGAAGGAAAAATTTCCCAGAACTACAAATTCAGAACGAACGTTTTCCCTACGTCTGTGCGTGAGAGAAAATTGGGATTTTAAACTATCATGAGTAGAAAATAGGGCCAACTGCTCATTACAGGATTAATGTAGAAATGAATCTTAACTATGACGAAAACAAAGCAAGCTAATGAGAGCATTTCATCAGGGGAAATATAAAATAACCATTCATACCCACGGCTCTTCTTAGCCTAAGAAATTCCTTCGCGCACTTTTCAAGTATCTCATTTTTCTAGTAATTTCATTGTGATCTGGAGATCAATCGTCTCTTCTATACAAAGTTATGTAGTATACCTTAAATTTTTAATAATCATTACTTAAATTAATGCGAGGAGTTTCTGCTGCGTAGTTCTGTCTATCTTCGACATTTCAAATTTCGAGAGAATACATTTTTCCACGGATGTATTTTTCGCATTCCCAATAATTCCTGGAAAGCTTGTTTCCCTGAGGAAGAGGTTAAAAAAAACCTAGAGCTGGAACAAAAATATCGACTTCATAAAAGTAAGGTAGAGAATAATAATTCTTGCACATCAGAAGACGTCTAAGAGTGCTATGACCAGCGAGGAAAGCACATTTATCAAATCAAATGAGGGTTCACTGAGATTTTATTTTTGTTGAAAATTAATATAAATTTTCCAAGCTAAAAAAATATTATTTGCTATAATACAATCTGATCTCAGTGATGAAACAACTAATTGTGGAGAGGAAAGAATATTTATAATCAAATCATTAAAATCATATAGCTTTAATTTTTGTATATCCTTCGCAAAGAGGCGGCGGCCTAACCTTCGTAATTCAAGCCGCACGATGCTCGTGTCGATCATAATTAATAACAAAAGTGGAAAGAACGGCGACTTGAACTTTGACCTTAGACAGAAGCCTAACAGATGATTATTTTATTTGTCCATAAACAGGTAAAAAATATCAGTAATGTTCAAAATATTATAAACTAATATTACAATTGCTACAATTTTATATCTGACCTAGTCAGAGAGTTACTCATACAAAAGTAGCATAAGAACATTGTCACGGTCGTAATTGAATTAACACAGTAGGTTACAGGAATTACATTTGATGAATCAATGGCATAATGAAAAAAAATTAGCAACATGGTAACAGAATGAGGGAAGAGCGGAAGCAGATAAAAAAGTCTAGCAAGGAAGGAGCCAGGATAAAACAAGCACACAATTTGGAAGCAAGACCTAAGATGAAGGGAGGGATAGCTAGGTCAACTCTCCACATGCGAGAGAGGAATATGGGTTGCTGAATTCCATTGAAAGACAAAAGGGGAAAGCTATCGAAAATAATTGCTTGCAAGTACATGTTGCATCTGGAATACGTTCAAAAAGGGTGGGAAACTTAAGATACGACTACGGAAGCCAGAGCGCATGTTGAGGGTGGGTGAGGCTGCTTGATGAACCTTATTCGTATGGATAAGTGGCTGATGTGTAGGTTTTTTGTGTCAATCACAGAGGCAAGAAAAAGAAACTTGGTAGCTTAGCTTTAAAAGCCCAAAAATGACATCAGAGAGAGCATAAATTCCATAGCCTCATTTTATGAAAGAAAGACCCCAGGTTAGCACAATGTCACCTATATCTAAAAAGTCATTTACACACGAACGAGAAACTATCAAGGAAACTTGATCTTGTTCGCCATCTCTTTAATAATATTACAATATGCTGGTTCCTCTTAACTCATATCATATCGCTACCGACGCCCATGCTTTCAGAAAAAATTATTTTCAAACTACAAGTCACTGATTAATGAAAGCCAATGCCTTGGTTAATTATTCACTCCTTGTTGCCTCTCTCTCTCTCTCTCTCTCTTCTAGCTTTAATAGGAGTTACTGTATCGAGTAACAAGACAATGCGCTCAATTACCTCTGCAACGATGAGGGGTGAAGGGTGTATATTAATACCCTGTCAAGTACTACATGTTCACACTTTCTTAAGAGATAAATACAGCACAAGATCATATACTTTACGAAAACTTATCCAAGGAACTTTTTCAGTCATGTTTTTCACGTTTTGGACTTTGAAAGGATGTGCTTCCCTGGCTCTGCAATTATGGCCTCAATAACGAAGACTTTCCTGGCGCACATCCCCCTCTCCCCCTCCTTTTTTTTTTTAAGTTTACAATCCTATTACCACAAACTTATCAACTAACAAAATGTACATGTAATGGGCAAACACACTATATACGCATATATATATATATATATATATATATATATATATATATATATATATATATATATATATATATATATATCTATATATATATATAATATGGCTGTGAAATATATCGTTAAAACAGAATTCCATCTAAAACAAGGATCCCATAAAAACGACAAAATGTAGAAAGTAAATACTGTCTATATTTTGGCGTTTTAAGGGCTCCTTGCATTATATATATATATATATATATAAATATATAAATATATATATATATATATATATATATATATATATATATATATATATATATATTATATATATATATATAGATAGATAGATAGATAGATAGATATAGATATAGATATAGATATAGATATATATATAGATATAGATATACATATAGATATTGATATTGATATTGATATATATATATATATATATATATATATATATATATATATATATATATATATATATATATATATATATATATATATTATATATATATATATATATATATATATGTGTGTGTGTGTGTGTATATAATATAAACGCATTTTCTGTACTGGCATCCAAGCCCTTCATCACTTTTCCTTAACATAATAAACAAAAAAAAGGAATATTTGATTAGAATTCCTCCTGCAAGCAAACTGTCAGGGAATCCTTCGAGCAAAGTCTCGGTAAATTTATTCACCCATTTTTCGTGGAGCATTACTTTCCGGAGGACAGGGGCTATAGCTCTGGAAGATGTACATCGTTCGGCAGATGTATTTTTCCGGCAGACGTTCATTAGCTGGTGGACGTAATGAAATGCAAACCTCGCTAACTAGAGTTCTTTAAAGTGTCACGAGAGAGAGAGAGAGAGAGAGAAGAGAGAGAGAGAGATAGTCTCTTGTTCATCAATTTTCCATAAGTTGTATTTCAAAAGGGTTCTTTCAAATCCATAATTGAAACCTGATCCCCTCCTCCTGCCGATAGTTGAACAGCACTACCAATATGCCGTAAATGTGCCTCTCTTTCAAACTTCTCAGTTCCAGAGGTCCTTTATTCCGCTCGCCGTTGGATTGTGGCGGTCTCCCTGAGGACGTCGTGCAGTGGGTACTCCAGAGATCAAGCGAAGATGCAATGCATTCATGTATGTTAATATTATGTTATATGTTCTCCTATTTATTATTTATAAATTTGTCAGTCCATTTTTTTATAATAAGTGATATCTTCCCTCTGTATTTCCCATTACCTCCTGTTCCTTCTTTCTAATGAACACCATATTCTTTGGAAGATTGAATTTTACGCCAATTGCTCCTGCTGGCTTTTTTCATATGAAAAGTGCTTATCTTCTAAATAATAATACTATAAACTGTGTTTTTATTATTGTCTTAAAATTGGGTATCATCATAAGGAAAACATTGGAAGGCCGATTTATTTGCCAAATAAGCTTCCCCAAAACAAAATTTCGATGAATGACATGAAAAATAGAGACGACATAAAAAAAAATAATTCAACATGAAATATATATTCTAAAATCACAATAAAAGTCAAAAAGGCTTCTTCAGTTGATTATGATGTTTTACAGCATGATTGCCTCCTCAGTTAAACATTGGTATATATAATAATACAGCAAAATTAAAGAAAAACTTGCTAAACTTTTAACAGGAGGCAACGATTTAATGCATATATATATATATATATATATATATATATATATTATATATATATATATATGTATATAGTATATATATCTATATATATATATATATATATATATATTATATATATATATATATATATATATATATAGAAGAATCATAGGTATAGCAGACCCGACCAACATCCGGGTTGAAGAGGTAAAGGCATGTCTTTCAACAGGTATCGTTTATTACAACCAACGTTTCACATCGCATGATGCATCCTCAAGGCTGGAAATGATATAAGAATGCTAAAACATCACTCACTCATAAAAAATCTAAAAAAGCACAACAGATATTTGACATTTACAAATACAAATTAAAACGAGAACTCGAAAGGAAACACCTACCAAGGTAAGAGTTAAAAAGTGACTAAAAAGGCAGAGACTAACATAAGAAGATGACTAAACAGAACGTGGAGAGTAAACAAACAGGCAGTTATGCTAAAAAAACAGTTGCGTGGAACAGGCAGTTATGCTAAAAACAGTTGTGTGGACGACGATTGAGTGTTTGGTGTTGGTACATTGGTCTTTATAAGAAGGGACTCCAGCACCATCAAACTCGTCGTCTCTACTTGCTGATCCAATAATCTTAAAATCCTTGATGTCGAGCGGGTGCACCACAAATCTGAGAGTGATTCCGAATATTAGATAATTCGAGATTGGACAATCTACATCCTGTCCTAAAGCTGACCACCTTGATGGGAGCAGAAACAGACCCTGGGAAGCCTACCTCGTACATCCAACGTAAGTTCCCAGATTACATCTGGGCCACAGGTACCCGTATATTTATAAACAATGTTGGATGTCAAGAAAGGGCTCAGTCTGTCCTTCAGTCTGAAAAAAACTGCCTGTTCCACGCAACTGTTTTTAGCATAAACTGCCTGTTTGTTTACTCTCCACGTTCTGTTTAGTCGTCTTATATGTAATTTTCTCTGCCTTTTTAGTCACTTTTTAACTCTTACTTTGGTAGGTGTTCCTTCGAGTTCTCTTTTTAATTTGTATTTGTAATTATCAAATATCATATATAATTTCCAGCCTTGAGGATGCATCATGCGATGTGAAACGTTGGTGTAATAAACGATACCTGTGAAAGACATGCCTTTACCTCTTCAACCTGGATATATATATATATATATATATATATATATATATATATATATATATATATATATATATATATATATATATATATAAATATGTAACTGGGGGGATTCTTCCCCCATTATTCATAAGGTAAGCGTGGACATGAAACGGAAGGCAGACCCACACCCCACCCCCATTACTCATTACCTTTCTCTCTCTCTCTCTCTCTCGCAATACCTCTCTCTCTCTCTCTCTCTCTCTCTCTCTCTCCAAGGAATCTCTCTCTCTCTCCCACCTCTTTCTCTCCATTCTAACTGGTAATGAAAATGAGAGAGTTGCATCATAACATTAACGTTTATTAACAACTAATAAATAAACCAATCAATCAAGTAATCCAGTCTTACAGACTAACTCAAAAAACAGTACAATGTCTAGTCACCCAAAAAAGTCTACACCCCTCTGGGAACTCTTTGTCCCCCCGCATTCCAGATCCGTCTGTTTCAAAGATACAGAACACATCCCGGTAAGTACACACAAGTTTAAAGACAAAGTTAATAAAATGGAACATCTTACAAGATATCAAACAAGCCATCCCTTTGGCCAAAGCACTTCATCACTTACCCCAGACAACCGGACACTAAACACTATTAATAAAAAACTCCCCCGGCGAATGCCACGGCATCTTGCCTGTGACTTGAAGCCCCTCTCAAAATTCCCCCCATAGGCTTGGGTATGACACTTTTAACAGAAAGAGGCGCACACGCACATACGAACACACAGTTCGATAGCGCCTCACGGTTCTAGCTGCATCCAGTTTCACAAAGGCACTTTGAGAAGAGTTCATAAAACTGTCGTGCATTGACTTGTTGAACTAATCATTTTTATCTCACGCCACCCCCAGAAACTCATTGATCAGCTACTCTCAGGTCGTCACCTCTACACTGTTCTCCACATTCCATATGGTCACAGGGAACACAGGACAATATATTATTAATCAAAAACCCTAGGCCTTACAGATAGCTCGGCCACCTTATATGCTAGCCCCCGCCTAGCAAAATTGAAAACACACTGGCCGGCTTAAAATAAAATACAAGTAAAACTGCACGTCTCTGGCATTATAAAATAAAGTCTTATCACGCTTTATCTCCCAATAACACAAGACGTATTTTCTCTCATATTTTCTGCATTAGGATTCTTGAATATCCCTCTTCGCTTGTCTGCAAGTAGCTGCACCTGTAGCAGATGTAGCAGCTGTAGGAAGACGGAATGCCTCCCTCATTGTAGAAGACTTCTCACGGCTTCTACAGATCCCCAAAAAAACACGCTGTAGAATTCTCTTGATCGCCATCATGGAAATTCTTGTAATCACCCTGGACAACACGGCAGCAGTACTCTCTTCACGCGGCTGGTGGACGTCTTGCTGGCGTCGGGGAACGACTTTTTCTTTTTGGTGTGTGTTAGTATGTCAGTCAAAGTCTCTCGGTCAATCTAAGAAAATTAACTCAGACATACTACTTCTATCAAACAATGATCTCAAAAAGTCAGAAATACTAACTGAACGTCTCCCAATTAACTCCCTTAATATGACTACTAAATCATAAGTCATTATCACAACTCCCAAAGGAAAAAAAACATCAAGTTCTCCAACTCAATTCTCCAAACTCACACATCAGCACACACACACTCAGAAATCACAGCAACTCCACGGAATTCTGTACTCACATTTCAAACTCGAATGTGCTCACAAGAGAAAAAAGAAAAGACAAAAATCGCAATGCGCCCAAGGAAAAAAAAGAATCTCGTAACACCCAGACCCAAAAAATGTTCTCTCAAAACTCTGATATTTGAACAACCCACAAAACAAAATCAGTAAAAATCTCCAACTTTTAACAGCAAAAAACCCCTTTACTGCTCAATAATTAATTACAATGAGACTAATGTCAAACTCCCATTTACGTAAGCAGCAACCCCCGAAAAATTACATCTCCCGGTTAAAATCAAAATCAAACTCTCCGTCCGAAAAAGAAATGTTACTTAAGCTCAATCCCCAAATTATATCTCTCATAGGAAAAGGAAGAAAACAATAAAAAAAAGAATAATCACAAGAAGATTTCCCCAATCACAAAATACATAATACATGTATAATATGCATAACACCCCGCTTTTTATCCCCAAGAAATGTTCCATGTAAAGTTATGGAATTTGCCAGAAAGCAAACTCTCGCACATGCGCTTTCGTGAAATGCTATTGTCAACATTTCCAGATATTGCAAAAAATTTCTGATCTATCACCAACAGGAGGAAAAGAGTCAGCACACGGCTCATCACATCGCTTGTCAGCAGAAAAATCGCCTGCGGACGCATGCTCAAACAACACAGCACAAAAATTGTCTAGTCAGACACATAAGTTTGGAAAACTCATGATTCTCTAGAAAAAAAAGGTCTAACTGACACAATTTCACAGAATTAACTCCAGGATATGACTAATGTGCTCAAAAATTGTCTCGAAGACTTATTCTCTCAACATGACTTTTCCCCAAATTATATTTCTCCAAGAATAACACACATGTGAACATGAAAAATGTACACATCTCCATAGGACTCGTAATGCAGTAATGCCATTCGCCTCTAAATAGTCACGAAATCAAAAAAAGAGAACCACAGAAATCTCCTCTTGGCTCGAAAAAAACTCCCATAACCACAAAAAAAAGGGTCACCCGCCCAAGATTAATTCCAACTCCATTATGAGACACCATATTAATAATAACACCACTCCGGTTATAAAAATATTTCCTCCATTTGGTTAATAACCAACCCCCTTATATTATTCTCTTATTTCTCCAATAGCCACATGTCAATAAAAAAAAAACACCACTCCAAGAATAGAGAATAATCACCTCTATTTCGGCAAATACAAAATATTTACCTCTATTTCCCCAATAACTCCATGTGGAACAAAACAAGGCTCCAAAAAATATATCTCTCAAAAAGGAACATCAAAAATGAAATCTACCTCCAAAAAAATGTGCACTCAAGGCAACTAACTCACTAACTCTCAAATATTGCCCCATAATCTTCAAATATGTGTCTCCATTTGCAACAAAGATGGCTGCAAAATAATTGAACTAAACATAGCTCATACCACATTGGCAAATATCAAAAATGGCCAAATATAAAAATATATCTCCATATATTATCCTTCAAATCATAACTCCAAAATAATATATACCTCCAATTATGACTCCAAGTATATCTCAATTATAACTCCAATTCCCCAGAGAATAACTCAATGTTATAGTCAAAAACTATAAAAACTCTCTCCATTTAGCATAACTGCTAAAAAAAAGGCAAAAACTCGGCAAATAAAACTGTCTAGAAAATTCTAGAAAAAATCACCAATGTGCCACAACTCATTATAACAGAACTCCAAATACAAAGTGTCTTAGCAAAGACTTCTCCATATGCACTACGACATAGGCCACTAGAAAACTTAACCAAGTTTCCTATCTCTCACAAAGTTGTCACAAATACAACGAAGGTATTGTGCAAGAAAACTCACAATTTCTGGAACACAAATATCCAGAGAAGAAATGTAGTGCCATTACGTATGCATTCAAAACGTGCAAAAAATTCTCCCATATATTTCTCTATAGCATCAAATAGCTGAAACACAAACACGTTCCCGAACAATGACTCTAAGTCACGAACTGAGACAATATTCACACTAACTGGAGAGAAAAAACAAATTCAAATTCACCCTTGGTAAAAAAAAAAACTTATTTGTGTCAGCGATGGCTAATTTCCAAAAAAGGAGAAAAGAAAAAATCAACGGCATTATCAACTATCTACCCGTAACTCACTAGATGTCAAGTAATGATCTGCTGAACACATAAAAAAAGGAAAAAAAACTAAAACAATGTGTTGTTAGTTCCTCCCATATTCAAAAAAGATTTCACCTCCCTTGACAGCATTAAAACGCCCACGTATTAGTATATAAAAAATCAGTATCAGAAATATCATTATCACAAAATCACCAAAAAAAATTGCTATCATCAAAATCATCAGTATCAGTACAAAAAATATCACCAATGTTAATGCTTGTCCATTCTCCAAAAATTCAGCAAAAAAAAAATTCAGCAAAAGTTCAGCAAGATTCCACACAATTCACCAAGATTCAGCCAGATTCATCAAGATTTCAGCAAAACTCATCCCGTGAATCACTGAAATATTCTCCAAAGTTACAAAAACTCAACAAATAACTAAGACAAGACTTCTCCCATTAATTCATTGTAATAATTCTCCTTGAATAATTATCTGTAATAATTATCAACTAATCTCCCATGAAATATCTCAAAACTCTCGTAAAACAATTCTCCCGTAATGATAATTATACTTAAGCAAACCTCCCGTGACACATCTCAAGTATAACAATTATTAATAATAATAATAACTCTCTTCTTCTTCTTCTTCTTCTTCCCAGCTTTTTCCCATTTTTATATGGGGTCGCCGTTTCGGATGAGCCGTTTCCATCTATTTCTATCTTGCACTTCTGCCTCATCAATTCCCTTCTCATGTAAATCTCCTCTCACACAGTCCTTCCATCTCTTTCTTGGTCTCCCTCTCTTCTTCCTTGTTGCACCCTCCACTCCCATAGTATGTCTAGCGTGGTCCTCATCTCTCCTCAACAGGTGTCCATACCATCTCAGCCTCCCCTCCTGCACTTTCTTTGATACTTCACCACCTTAGTTGACCCCCTTATATGTAGTCATTTCTGATCCTATCCACTCTTGTTACCCCAGACATCCACCTAAGCATTCTCATTTCTGCCACATCCATCTTCTTCTGCTCTGCTTTTCTCATGCTTGCTGTTTCCGTACCATACAGCATTGCTGTTCTTACCACCGTCTTGTGAAATTTTCCTTTTAACCTAAGCGGCACTCTTTTGTCACAAAGAAACTCCCGAGGCGCTCTCCAGTGTTCCAGCCTGCCTGTACCCGATGTTTTACTTCTTCTTCCATACTTCCTCCAGCGTTAACAAAAGATCCCAAATACTTAAACTTATCAACTCTCCTTATTTGCTCTCCACCAAGCTGAATACTTTCTCTATCATCCCCCTCAGTGGTGGTACACATATATTCTGTCTTGGATCTACTTATTCTCATTCCTCTGTCCTCCAGTACTTGTCTCCATCTTTGCCAATTTCACTTCCAGATCTTCCCTGCTCTCTGCACACAGAACAATATCATCCGCATACAATATGTTCCATGGTACTGTCTCCCTTACTTCCTCTATTATAACATCCATCACTATGTTTAAAGATAAATGGGCTCAGAGCCGACCCCTGGTGTAATCCTACTCTCACCTCAAAACCTTCTGTCTCCCCAACACTGCTCCTCACTCTGGTAATGGGGGTGTGTGGGTCGTCCTTCCGTTTCTCCACAGCAATAATTCTCTTGCAAAGATCTCAAGTAAGGGTGAAATTCAAATAGCATACAACAGTATTGCTGAATCTTATGGTATACCACCATTTCCACACTCACACAACAACACCATTTACGGCACCGGGCATTACCATTTGGCACTTCAAAGTAATCTCTCCAACACAATAAAAAAAATAATCTGTGTATCCCCCTTATATTTGTGTCTTTCAAGGCACAAGTAAAACATACTCCATACAATGCATTTCAATTCGCTTTTTATTTCCGTTTCTCTTCCTCCAAGGGAAAAAAAAAAAAAAAAAAAATCTCTTTTCTAAAAAAAAAGACTCTACGGGCGTTTCACTTCATCAAATAATCAATCAGCTGATATCTTAGCATCCAATGTCAAGGGCAAACCCATACCCCAACACAAAGAAAAAAAAGGAAAAGGGGGAGTTATTCACCCACACTGAGAAAAAAAAAATTTCTCCCCCCACTGAGAACAACCCCTCAGTCAAGCGACAGAACAGCCCGAGGCATACACAATAGTACCCCCATCTCCCCTTGAACAGTGTCTGAGGACCCCTTCCTGAGGACCCCTTCCCAAGGTATACACTAGTACCCACCCCTGCACTATCTCTCGAGGGAGGCCAGTGGTACCCTCGCAATGCAACGCGCCCTCTCTGCAGAAATGTGCTGAGCCCATAAAATTGTGGCCGCTTATCTAAGCACAGTTCACATGCAAAAAACACATCTCTATACACTCTCATGTGTTTTAAAACAAAGACGAATACGTTCTATTATAAACATGTGCAAATAAAGAAAATACGTCACCATGGGGCAAAGACAAGAAAAATTGTTGACCTCTTGAACCAATCCACTAACCCTGAAATATTTTAAACAAAACCCACCCCTTCAAAACAAGTTTAACACTCACCACTCCATAATGGGAAAAAAAAGAACTCGAAATTCTCGTAAAACGCGTAAATCTCATCGGCATAATACAAAAGCGATCGGCGAGATGACACCTAGCAACACTCACTTACAAACGAGACTGAGTTGCTCTCACGACTCCCGCCCTGAAGAATCTCGGTACGAGCAAATTTGATGACCCTAATAGAAATTTTTTCTTTTCTTTCCTCATCCCACATCCCTCGGACGGATATTTCTCTACACCTTTTCACTAAACAACTGAGATCCAACAATTTAACAATTTTGCCACAATCCCACAAAGCTTTGTCGTTCGAAAACTATCGCTAAGCCATAACCCCACTTTTATTTTCTAACTGGCCACCCATCTCTACATTGGCATTCCTAGGCATAGAAAGAAAGAAAACTTTATACCCTCTCTCAACCGCCTGCCACCACTGTAACGGGGGGATCTTCCCCCATTATTCATAAGGTAAGCGTGGACACGAAACGGAAGGACGACCCACACACCCCATTATCATAAACCTTTCTCTCTCTCTCCTCTCTTGGCAATCCCTCTCTCTCTCTCTCTTCTCTCTCTCTCCAAGGAATCTCACTCTCACCTCATCTTTCTCTCCATTCTAACAGTAATGAAAATGAGAGAGTGCATCATAACATTAACTTTTATTAACAACTAATAAATAAACCAATCAATCAAGTAATCCAGTCTTAACAGGACTAACTCAAAAAAACAGTACTATGTCTAGTCACCCAAAAAAGTCTACCCCTCTGGGAACTCTTTGTCCCCCGCATTCCAGATCCGTCTGTTTCAAAGAAGAACAGAACACATCCCGGGTAAGTACACAACAAGTTTAAAGACAAAGGTTAATAAAATGGAACATCTTAAAACAAGATATCAAAACAAGCCACCATCCCTTTGGCCAAAGCACTGCAACACTTACCCAGACAACCCGGACACTAAACACTATTAATAAAAAACTCCCCCGGCGAATGCCACGCACTTTGCCTGTGACTTGAAGCCCTCTCTCAAAATTCCCCCCATAGGCTTGGGTATACACTTTTAACAGAAAGAGGGCGCACACGCACATACGAACACACAGTTCGCTAGCGCCTACACGGACAATATATTATTAATCAAAAACCCTAGGCCTTACATATATATATATATATATATATATATATATATATATATATATATATATATATACATATACATATACATATACATATACATATACATATACATATCATATATATATAAGCGTCGTTCGCGGACTCACTTATTTGCGGATTTCGCTTCGGAACATATCTACCCATTATTTGCAGGAAATTCGCATATTTGCAGTATTTTTCTATCAGAAGTATCCACAAATTCTTGTTGTTTTATAAGTTTCATCATAAAATGCACTTTTTGTGATAAAAACTATTAAAAAACCAGGTATGCAATTTTTTTGTTGGTTATTCTTGAGTTTTAACTAACAAAATAGGCAGCTTTAAGCAATTTATAGGGGTTTCAACTATTTGCGGATTCTAGCTATTCGTGGGGCGTCTGGTATGTATCCCCCGAATATGGAAGGAACACTACACACACACACTCACACACACACACACACACACACACATCATATATATATATATATATATATATATATATATATATATATATATATATATATATATATATATATATATATATATATATATATATAATATTGGATATACGAGTATGTATACATACGAAAATATATAAAAAAAAATATTACTATGGAAGCACTATTCTCTCATAATCATTCAACGTTTCAGTCAGGCGTCATCTCATATTACCAAGAGGAGATTGATGACTGTGCGAAATCTTGGCTCTTTACGAATATTTATAAGTGAAATGGTGTTGGTCAGGGGACTATATATACTATAAAATTAGGATGTGCATTAAGCATGAGTACTTATGTATGCATTGTGCTGATCAACTTACTAAAACATAAATTATTGTTAGTGACGTCCTATTTTTACATAAAACTGAGCTTCAAAAATTTGTGATAAAAAGAGTTTTGTTCATATTAATGAAGAATGAAAGGTCTATAAACATACATACATAACATGTTATATAGTATATATGCATACATAAATACATAATGTTTGTGTGTGTGTATTCATACTAAAGATACAAATAAATTCATAGGCACATGAAGGAGAGAGTTATTTCCATCATAAGACCGCCGCGAAACTCTTAATTCCATCGGCATCACTGATCCGAATGAATTCAACCCAAGCTTAGGTATTCAGTGCTTGCTGCTACTCGCACGTAGTGAACATCCAATCAGATCTCGTATTCACCCAGGCAGAATTCCCAGGGAAATGAGTAATTACAACACGTAATGAGGTCCTGGGCGTCAGAGCATTCCTTGAATAATCATAATACATTATGAGTAAGTAATACAAACTCATTTGACCACCAAGTATTTCTTCAAATTTTATTTCTTTCATCTTCACAGAGGCGTGTTCCATAAGCAGGGCCGTAGCCTATAACTTACATATAAGAAAGAATAAAACTCAATTAGTGTGTTCTGACTTCAATCTTCTGATTGATCATACTGAAAATATTCAAATAGTTATCAAGCATTAAAGCCATTTGCCAAATCCATTGTAATTATCTTTCTTATTAAGTCCACTTTCACTATTCCATCTTTGGGTAAATCATTAAAACATTATTAATAAATAAATAAATAAATAAATAAATAAATAAATAAATAAATAAATAAGTAAGTAAATAGGCAACAACAACATGCAGCCAGAAATTATAAAATCATTCATTGCCCTTACCTGCCATGGAAGTGATACATAATTCTCACACAAGAACTTAAAATTACAATTCCTCAAGATTTACATCTTTTCTCCAATCTAATAAACGCAGCTTGATTCTTCGAAGAAATATCCATAAGAATCCCAAAAACAATTCATAAAAGTGAGACCTGCCCTTTCAAGACAAGGCACGTGTAAATGCAACACAAAGGTAACGGAATTAAGAGTCTCCTCGGCTGACGATAAAAATGCCGAAGAAACACAGATACAGACACAAAAACACCCCTTTTGTTTTAGAGGGGCACGGGAAACAAAACGACGATATCATTCTCTCTTTCAATTTATTTAACCTTCCCTTTTCATATTTTTTTAAGGGGGATTACTATGGTTCTCATCGGAAATCTGAGTTAATAAGATAAATGGGTTAAGATCATTTCGGCGTTCAAAATCCCTTCCCGTGTTCTTGACTCTTAGTCTCGGTTGCTTCATTAATTTTTTTCCCATTTCCTTACCAGACATTATTCCCAAACTGCCCTCAGTATTCAATGATTCCAGTGATGCACTACATCTTCTACTTCGTCCTAATCCCGCTTTTCTTTTATCTCCAATTGATCCTAATTACTTGTTTCTCCCAGCTTTATTCGCTTTTTGTTATGTCGAGGCCATTCTAGTAAAATGAACTTTCCAGTAACTTAAATTTCTGAAACTATGTATCATATAATTTTTCAAGTATTTGGTGTTTTTCAATCCTCATGACCCTATATATAAAATATCTGCTTTAGCATAAACCTGAAGAATTTCTTGTGTCCCAAACAACCTTACTCTTACTGACAAAATCATTTTCCTTTTCCAACCAACAACCAATTACAGAATAAGTTCCAACTGGTAACTCATTACAGAAAAAGGTTTTAAGTTTTTTTCTTACCCCATACCTTTTCATTTTCCTTTTCTTATCCTCTTTTGTTATAACAACTGAATATCTCTACAAATTACACTCACCCCTGGCCTCATTTGGGTCTGGATTTACAAGTCTTTCTTTTCCTTATTCAATCTAGCCACTAAAAACAGTGGTTTCTGTAAGACACTGTATGTCAAGAATTCAGCAGCAACTGGTCTTACGAATGGAAAGATGCCAAAAATGGTATCGTATCTTCATCAGACTGGCCAGGACTCTACTAAGAAGAGATCTAAAGTACTTCCAAATGAGGAGCACGTAAAGGGTTTGCCCAAGGAAGATTTTTCCATTCTCAGAAAAAAAAGGGTACAAGAAAATAGTTCTATTCATTGGAAGTCACTGAACAACATCATTTCTTGTCTTCTGATTATATGCTTAAGGTCCCATTTGACTTTCAAAAAAGCGCTGAAATTAACTCCCTTCCTATAATGAAATAACTGAATATGAGAGAGAGAGAGAGAGAGAGAGAGAGAGAGAGAGAGAGAGAGAGAGAGAGAGAGACGCCCACAAACATTTATTTTCCTCATAATTCTCTATTCTTGTTAGCACCGTTTTCTATAGAATCTTTGTGGTCCACTTCGTTTCTATCGTTAGTTTCGGAAAATTCTTTAAAACTTAAATTAGATCTCGGGCCCATTTAAAACATCAAATATTATTGAAGAAGTCATGGGAGTGAAGCCTTGTCAAAGGCTCACTGAAAATGAAAATGATCGAATAATTTCCAGGACAAAATAGAATTGACAGGTCACTTAATACCAAAGTGGGAACATTTCGTTATGAAAGGAGGAAAAGATTCTTAGGGCTGAAAATCTTTACACGTGGATGTACTTTTCAGACACGACCGTAAAAGTGAACATGAAAATGTCAAAGGAAGCGTTAACAGCATGGAAAAAAATCACTGAATACACATTATGGCAAAACTTTGGACAATAGTCTATTAGGCATAACTTCGGTGACATTACTAATAACCAGATACATTAATTTCAGGATATCAATAATTTCCACAAACTGAGTACTTAATGTATTTATGGGATAAAACGTCGGCTACCTGAACACCAGCATGAGTCGATGGAACGAAAACAGCTTTATATTCTCTTCTCTGAAATTTCACAAAGTATCAAGCAAATATAATATGCTTATAAATTTCTCTTTGCGGCGATATATTTTATGATAAAGTGCCCATAAAAGTCTCTCAACTAATGTGATGGGCCGGGCATTATTTCAGTCAAAAAGGAAAGGAATGAAAAATTGCACGCAGGATTATTCACATTGCACTCCTATACAGGCAACGGATCACCTAACGTTGCTGAGCATCCACACCTAGATTGCACAGAAAAGAGAGAGAGAGAGAGAGG
>NC_087203.1:95590050-95620050 GCF_015104395.2 Macrobrachium nipponense
AACATAGTCACTGCCAAATCTTCCGTTTTGGCTAAACAAAAGATGACACCTGCCCCATCTCATACTGCTGTATAAAAGCACAGAGAAGCATGATCACGAGAATGCCAACAGCCACCCTACTGACCAGTCATTGCAAAGCTCAACACTCGTCAACACAAACTCTTGCCATGTTCTTTCACCTCTTTCATACCATGCAGTCAACATGTCAGTGGGAACAAAAATTTTACAACAAGCGCAAAATGCCTCTTCATAAACAAAAAAAAAAAAACACTCCAACCTAAGTGTATAGTGAACAGTAAAACTTGAAATCCCTGTGGCATAGTAAAAATACCTAAAATTCTTAGTTATTAAACAATGTTTAGTTAATAAACAATGTGGAAAGACCACCAAACACTCCATCTGGTTAAAGTTGATTCTCCATATTCAATGTGAAGGCTCTGTGACAGCTACGCAATAACTGTCCCATTGTTAATTACCAAAGTGTAGCTTTTACGTGCAAGTACACTGAGGATAATTCTGAAATGATATACTGGGCTCTTCAGAATGGTACTTGACTGGTATCATGATTAATTAATGAACGCGTGTATCATTCTGTGCTGTTAATGAAGACTTTGACAATTGTTAAAAAAATAATATTAACGGTGACAATGCCACAGTATATCATTTGTGATTCAAGCAGCAAATAATTTTATAAGCCATTAGAATCTTCTGAATAAAGATGTGAATTTAGAAAACTGTCAAACAAAAGTAATGTAAAATTGCATTAAGTTTGAACAGATTTATATTATAATAAGGTCATATGTTATTTTGAGTATGAAATTTAGGGCATAGCCCAAGAGCTCGGACCTGTAAACGTCATTCAGCGCTGCCATATGTTATAAATTCTATTCAATAATAATAATAATAAAAAACACAAGTTATACCTAGAGAGGAGAGAGAGAGATTACCGAGAGAGAGAGAGAGAGAGAGAGAGAGAGAGAGAGAGAGAGAATTACGTAACCCATAGTTTATTTAGATTTATTGCTGTGGGTGGGATTCACAATTAATTAAAGGAGGCTTAGAAAAAACTCGTCGTTACATACAGCATAATTAAAGGTTACAATATTCCAGTAAAGTATTCAATCTAAGTAACAGTTCGGGTTATTTATTTCAGAAGTTTAAAGCAATATTTCAAGAACTTCAACCCTCTTAAGCTTTGTATTTCATCTTGCACTCTTCTAGGATATTAGGACCACAACTGGCGTTAGGAGAAAAAGGATTTCTAATTAAGATCTTTTGACATGTGCTAACATTAAAACTTATTTATTTGATAGGCTTACCTTCATATGATTTAGAACTAAATTGAATTGAATGAATGTAGAACTCAGGCCAGCCAAGCACTGAGACCTATAAGGTTATTTAGCGCTGAAATGGAAATTGACAGTAAAAGTTTGAAAGGGGGGTGACAGGAGGAAAAACCTCGCAGTTGCACTATGAATCAATTGTTAGGAGAGGGTGGGGGAGTAAGGATGAAGAAAGAGAATATGAAAGGAGGTACAGCAAAAGAAACAAATGCATGCCAATTCTAAAGATATTACAAAAGCACCGGCAGTAATGATGCTTATGATAATATCTTCATCAAAGCAGCGCTGGCATTATAAAATCTCAAGTTCCTAGAAGTAACCACCCTTATGTAAACAATATTATAAAGCATAGTGAATCATAAGAAATGGATTTGACGAACAGTTTTCCAGGGAAGATATATATATATATATATATATATATATATATATATATATATATATATATATATATATATATATATATATATATATATATATATATATATATAATATATATATATATATATATATATATAGAGAGAGAGAGAGAGAGAGAGAGAGAGAGAGAGAGAGAGAGAGAGTGGAGAGAGAGAGACAGAGAGAGAGAGATATGAGCTAAGTGATAACATAAATCATCATAAAAACACGCCAAACAACAACAGGGACTTGCGTAAACAAATAAAATGCACACAATGATTGCTGCTATTAATTCAAGGAAAATTCATACAGAAATTTAATCGCATTTCTAGAAAATAGAATTTACATACAAGATAATAGGGAACGAACACAGCAAAAGCAGCACAGGATAAGGGTAATTCAACAAACAAGGATATGCACAATATATATATATATATATATATATATATATATATATATATATATATATATATCTATATATATATATATATACACATACACACACACACATATATATATATATGTGTGTGTGTGTGGTGTAGTGTGTGTGGAATGTGTGTGTATGTGTGTTATTATATTATAATTATATATATATATATTATATATATATATATATTATATATATATTATTATATTATATTATACTATATATTATATATAATATATATTATATATATATATGTGTGTGTGTTGTGTGCTGTTCGTGTGTGTGATGTGTGGTTTGTTTATAGCACTGAAATGGAATTACGGAGTGTGCACGGTACGTAAGATAGCATGACTTTAAAAACCCAAGATATACCGAAGATTAGCATGATCAGTAATAAAGAAAACAACATACACTAATACGTCATGTTAAATATCAGCCTAAAAATTCTAAGTAAGTATAACTCAATTAAATAATAAGTAAATGCGGCCAGTTGAAATAATTTGTCGAATAATATCTAAACTAAAATAATTCTGACATGTTCGTTTTGAATTTCTCACATAGGTTACAGGTGAGGATGGAATGTAGACCTTCAATACATTTTGATTTACAGGAAACTATACATAGCAATTGGATATCACTCCACATTTCCTGATTTCTCCTCGTGTTGTACGAAAAAGTAAATACATATCGTAATAAATACATGCGTGCCTTCTTCTACATAAATACTGATTTCACATGCCTATAAACATAGCTATAGGCATATTTGCCCAAAACCCATGACCCAGTTCTGGTGAACCATAACTCTTGTATTAGTTACGAATCATTTTACATATCATATTATAATCGTGCCAACATAAAATAAAACAAAATAAAAAAAAACTATCTAAACTAAAGCTGAAGAAGTTTATCCAATTAAAAACTCTCCCTGGGAGGCAGGGTGATGAATATTGGCAAACAGCGGACAAATATAGACAACAATAAATGAAAAATAAGGTTATCATCGAGGCCAGCACAAATATGAGGCCACGGTGATGTAATGGATTCTAATCTTACGTTCTTAATAATAAAAAGACAAATAATTATGTCAGCCTATGAAGCAAAATAACTCTTGACGTTACGAAAGCTCTGCATTAAGTCTGAACTCCCACACTGCTTTTCACAACTCCTACTGACGGCGCAGCATCTGACAAGCCCGGAATTAAATGTTTACCAGATATATACTCCGTGAATGGGAGATGTCACCGGCCAGATATCGTAAGCCGAAGAAGATACAAAAACATTAATATGCCGATATGTTCTGCTTTTCCAGTGACATTTTCCTTCCAGATATAAACAAGGATGGTGGATGAAGCTGAGATAATCCTGCAGTTACGAGGAACGAAATCTAAGTTTCCCAGTAAACTAAAGAGGAGAGAGAGAGAGAAGAGGGAGAATTTAATTTGCAAACGTAGGCTCAGTATCTGTGTGCGTTCTGTGTGGGTTTGGTTGAATGCGAAAAAGCGGAAGATTCATAAGACGGAGTGTCATAAGGCCACTGAATCTTCAACATTCGGATGTGATGAAGATTCAGTGGCCTTATGACACTCCGCCCCCCTCAAAATTCGAAGGGCATAAGTCCTATGGTAGTTCATGCAATGTGTAACTTGTTCAACTTCGTTTATATATATTTTATATTATAATGATTTTGTGGGAAAAAAAAAACAGTTAAAGCGAGAAGTAAAATGTTGACATGTACTACACTTGAAGGTTGGGAATATTTTCTACGTGGGCCTTCGAGTAGGAACGAAAAAGGGATAGAAAGAGGGTTAAAGGATAGGATATGAGATCCGTCAAAAAGGTGACTTAACTATTATGTTAAACTGACTCGGGCTTAAGCGACGGGTATGAAATATTCAGTCATTTACATTCCGAACACATTGTCTTTTTAAGAATAGTATTGAAAAAAATAACAATTACATTTTTATATTAATAATGATCATTATAGTTGTAATAGTAATAACGTAAAGTGACAGCAGCAGGAACAATAATAACGGTAATAATATTATTAATAATAATGATCATAATGACAACGATATCAATGTAATAATGATTAAAAAGCAAAAACCTTTATTTTAATCAACTTTTACTAGTTGTAAAGGACCAATTCTGCGCTCGCTTTTTTCGTCTTTTCAGTGTGTCGGTGCTCTGTAGAATTTAACATTGTCCTGATATATGGCAATATTTTTAAAATGAAAGCCTTGCATATTGGCAGGGAGTTTTTTAACATTGCCGAGTGGAACATGGTTTCTAGTTTATTAACTACTTAAAAAAAATAGTGTGGGAGGTAATGGTTCCTTCTTCGGATGGAAAAATACCTAAACTGCCAGGATTTTTTGTAGTTGCAGTTCTTGGCTACAATGATATTGAATATTATACCGAAGGGTAATAGTATATGATCAATGCATGTTTCACATATGCAGCTTTACGTAAGTATGAAAAAAACAAATTACTGAATATATTACAACCAAAATAAGGAAGTACAATTGAAGGAGGTAAAGAGTCCCCCCCCCCCCGGATGGACCCAGAGAAAGGCTAAAATTAAATTAAGATCAACTATAAGGCAGAAGAACCCTAAAAAAAACATTTTTTTTTTTTGATATTGAATCGATGGAAAATGTAACCCAGGTGTAAACAGTTTGAACTCTGAGTTGAATTGAATTCAAGTGAATATAGACTAGGCCAAAGGCCAAGCACTGGAACCTATGAGGTCATTCAGCGCTGAAACGTAAATTGACAGTAAAAGGTTGCACTATGAATCGATTGTTAAGCTGGAAAGTAAGATGGAAGAAAGAGAATATGAATGGAGGGATAGTAAAAGGAATGAAAGAGGTTGCCGCTAGGTGTCGAAGGGACACCGCAAAGAACGTTAAGTAATGTCTACAGTGCACCGCATGAGGTGAACTAACGGCACTATCCCACTACAGGGGTTTGAACAATGTGAAACTTATGGAGTTGTTATAGTTAAAAATCAAAATATGACAAAATAAAAATTAAAGTGTGAAAATGGGTCATCATTACCTATAAAGTACATCCCTCAAAATAAAACGGAAGATTAGATAATTACTGAAGAAGCTGCAAGGTCTGATCAACGAAGTTTCAAATTAAAGCAATAATCAATAAACCCCAGAGAACAGGGTCATTCTCACCTTAATTGTAAAAAATTAATATTGAACATATGTTTTGACGAATTCCACGATAAAGAATACAAACTCGAAAATGTATAAAAATACACCAGTGAAAATATAAAAACAGATATTCACAGCAGTGTTACTTGTTTTGTTGAGGTTTTTGCGTTCCTGTTAAGACGTTGGAATAGAATGGAATGGAATGGAATGGAATATAGAGATTAGGCCAAAGGCCAAGCACTGGGACCTATGAGGCTAGCCAGCGCTGGAAAGTAAACTGACTGTAGGTAGGTCTGAAAGGTGTAACCGGAGGAAAATCTCGCAGCGTTGCACTATGAAATAATTTGTTAGGAGAGGGTGAATAGTGAATAGTAAGGTGGGTAGAACTATGACTGGAGTACAGTAAAAGGAATGAAAAGGGATTGCAACTAAGGTCGAAGGGTCGCTATAAAGAACCTTTAGTAGTGCCTACAGTGCACCGCATAAGGTAGACTAACTGCCCTACTTCTCTAAGGGGTGTGAAGACGTTACTCTGATAAATAGAGCTACTAAGATGGGAGAAATATGAATGGCGGTACAGTAAAAGAAATGAACGGGGTTGCAACTAGGGGTCGAAGTGACGCTGTAAAGAACCTTTAGTAGTGCATACAGTGCACCGCATAAGGTACACTAACGCCCCTACCCCACCTACGGGGTTTGAAGACGTTCCTCTGACAAATGGAGCTACTATCCGTTGTGTCAACCAACTACAGACACCTGCACGCAAACATACAAATAACATCAAAATTCAGAAAAGCAACCGTATTTACGACAGTGGTATATATTTCATAAGGTAGATCAATCATACTGAATTGTGACAAACCAGTGTAAATCTCCCTAATTTCATAACATATCTTACTTGTTCACGCTTTTACTAACGGGACAATTTATTAAGATGCATTATCTTGAGTCAAGAAGCAGATTTTTGTTTTCCTTATGAAGAGTTATGTATTAAAAAATGTACTACTGTGCATTTCAGGGCCGTGTCTAATTGATTTGCGTCAATAAAATCTCACCAAAACATCGGATATAGATCGTATTTTGGAAATAGCTATTTGAAGCCACAGCCTAACCGGCAAAGATATGCAATAATGCCATAATTTTTGATAATTAAGTAAATCAGTAGTAAATCAAAGAAATTTAAAGGGAAACTTAGCTAAATCTAGCAGGCTCGTACATAGAGTTTTTGGTAATAACGTCATTACTAAATACCTCCCTCCCCTCATTTGTACCCTGGGGTAGATGGGGACGTACGTTACTAGAGACCCCCCCCATGCATCTACTTTATGAATGAAGAAGGGACTCAGATGTGGGTAGTAGTATAACAGTACTATATGGAATTCTTATATTGTTTCACACATTCAAACTCCCAAGTAGAGTAAAATTAACGAATGGGAATTAAATGAGAATATTAATTTTGTAATACAGTTCCACGGCGCAATCCACGTTTCTATTGATTGAAATATGCACAAAAGTCTTACACATTCTCTGTGAAAACCATTATTACCCTGAAGTTCAAGGATATGTAACGTATCGTTCTGATACCCAGGAAATTTGCCAAACGGTCTTAGAGTCTATGTGGATAAAGACCAGTTTTTAGCCAATGCAATGCGATATTTAACATACTTTGTTTTTCCTATGCACACGGCCACATAAGTGTTGATAATGATATTATTAATCATGATGATAATAATTACATTAGTATTCATTACAGTTCATTTTCATTATTCTTGTTATTAATATCATAATAATCATTCATTATCGTTATTATTCATACTTCGACATCAGGGAAGAGGATGATAAAACATGCATAAATACATAATGCCGTTATACATACACATATACTGATGTGGTACATACATAAATGCATATTCACCCATAATACATAAATGAAAATTATATATATATATATTATATATCTTTATGGTATATATATATATCATGTATGTAGTGTACATATTATATATGATATAGGTATATAGATATATATATTATATATATATATATATATATATATATATATCTAACCTATATGTGTGTGCGCTGTGTGTCACGCGTGTGTGCGCGTGTGTGGTGCACGCGTTGTGGCCGCGCGGTGTGTGTGTGTTTGTATGTGTGTAAGGAGATCAGTAGAATAGGCAAGTTGTTAAAAATGGTCGTTGAGGCTAATCAGTGAGATAGCTTATTGATCAAGCGAAATTCGCACCATTGTTTATTCTTGGTCTGAAAATATAGAAAACCTTGATACAAAATATTTGTATATATCTCTTTTTCATACTCCTCATTCTAGTATAATCCCTATAGAGGTCACCATTGTCCTTTTGTCTAAATCATTTGGTGTTTGTGTATCGCCTTGTTAACCACTTAACCCGTTCTATAATGAGCATTGTGAGGCATAGGATTCTTTCTTTGTTGCATACTACAAAAAACACGCAAGGCGAAAGAAAGCAGTCCTGAAGCCATGGGGACAATTTACTAGGCTTGTCATAGGTGAATCAGCACTCACGTATACCCTGGCTTTATTTGTTTGTATGGTGTTTTTACGTTGCATCGAACCAGTGGTAATTCAGCAACGGGACCAACGGCTTCACGTGACTTCCAAACCACGCCGAGAGTGAACTTCTATCACCAGAAATACACATCTCTAACCCCTCAATGGAATGCCCGAGAATCGAACTCGCGGCCTCCGAGGTGGCAGGCCAAGACCATACTGATCACGCCACTGAGGCACTTTATACCCTGTTGTCGGCGGTGTTTACTATTATGTAAGGTTGCCAAGTACATTAGGGCAAAATATCGTACCAACCACCTCTAAATGATTGTATTTCCGTTTCAGTTTGATTGTATTTCACTAATTCCTAAAGTCTTATATAGTTGATAGTCAAAAGGTATATAGAAATTGTTATAGCTGCTATGTATTCCTATAGTCAACATAAAACTGTACAATGAAAATAGTGATATTGCCATATGTATATTTACCAAATCCCCTTGCTATACTATTGTCATATGTAAATATAGGTACCAAATTCATATTCATTACCATGGTATCACCAATGGAAGCCATAATATTATCGTCATTCTCAACAGTGATTTGCCTTGCTTTTCCTTTAATACATATTCTAAAAAAGGGTTAAATATTTGTGATTCACACTACTGGGAACTCTGCCATTACGTCTTATGTCATAGTTTACGTCACAACTAGCCTCTCTCTGGGTGCCTACTAAATTTAGCTAAGTTTCCCCTTAAATTTCTTTGATTTACTCTGATAAGTGCCTTAATTATCCACATTAGACATCACTGCATATTTTTGCCAATTAGGCATGTGGTTTCAAATAGCTATTTCCAAAATACGATCCATACCAGATTCTTTGGTAAGAATTTATTGACGAAAATCGATTAGACACGGCCCTGAAATGCACAGTATCAATCAAATCACACACACACAGAAAAAGAAAAATAACATGAACTAAAACAGCAACCATAACCTCTTTAAAAATACTTCTCTTACGTGAATTTCTTCTCTTACCTGTGGATTTGCTATGTATCCTTCAGCCCAAAATACTTGAGAAAATGCTTCTCGCTCATGATCAAATACATGTAAGTTTGTAACAGCACAAATCACTATAAAGTTCTTTACCCACTTTCGAACGAAATAAACGCACAGAGAACGCAAAGACATAACTGTCTTCTGTGGACTTGAATGCCAAGGAGTTGGAGTCGGGGAACAAAGGACAAACTACTGAAGTGGTCCTTCCACCCTCTACCTAATCCTTCTTTCAAGGATATTCCATGACTTCCAGTTAATCGTTTGGATTGGATTTTCTTTGGATTAGCTGTATGCGACGTTCTTCTTACGACGAACGAAACAAGAGAAGAAACGAAAAGATAAGTATTTACTATGCTTTACTGAAAGGAAGCACATATTCAGTAACTGATTATTTTTATCTTTCTTAAGATAATTAGTCGCATACAGCGATGCAGGTATTGTTTGCAAATGTTTAATCAGAACACGCTAAATTAACGTTTATTAATTCGACTTTTCCTGTATAACCGTTATTCATACTGAAGAATTATTCTCTGCTCATTTTAACGGAACTCTTAGGGGAGACTAGCAAAGGAAAGACGAGAAAGTCGTCTATGTTAGCTATCTATTCCTATTGTTCAGGCACATTATTTAATAAGTAATTAAGTGCGCATGTCACTCACAAATTTCTCGAATTTTCTGATATTCGATTTCTGTGCTTGCAACAACGGGTTGTCATCATCGCATAAAATATTCATAGTTCCGGAACTGCTTATTCAAAACTTGAATTGAATATAGAATTTTGGCAAAGGCCAAGCACTGGGACCTATGCCGTCATTCAGCGCTGAAACGGAAAATTGATAGTAAAAGGTTTTGAAAAACGTGTAACAAGAGTTTTAAAAAAACCTGGCAGTTGCACTATGAATTAATTATTAGGAGAGGGCGGAAAGTAAGATGGAAGAAAGAGTAATATGAATGAAGGTACAGTAAAAGAAATTAAAGGGGCTGCCGTTAGGGGCCGATGGCACACTGCAAAGAACCTTAAGTAATGCCTACAGCGCACCGCACGAGGTGCACTGACGGCACTAACCTCCTACGGGGTCTTCTTATCTTCCCTTCACGGAATGTTTTTTTCCTCCCATGGGCTGTCCTTATTCACGGTGTATTCATAATGCAAACACAAATTCATCAGAAAAGGAAAAAAAAAGAAGACTCCCACAGGGCCTGCTCCCCCGATAAAGCACTGCGGAATGCAGACTTTTACTCTCCCCGACCTCCTTTGGAGGATCCTCCCCGACAGTTCTCTCTCAAGACAATAGACCTCAATTCCAGGTTTCATTTCTCCTTTTTTCGTCTTAAACCGACTTTTACCTCTCAGTGTGTATTTTTCTTTTACTCCCAGTCTTCGTTCCTCGTTGTATCGTTGCCTTTTTTTTTCTTTTTTTTTTATCCTCGTCTTCGAGAACGGTCGTCTGTATTTTTAAAGGAAACACAATGAAGGGTTCCCGAGATATCTGCTCTCAAAACAAAACACAACTCTACTTAGCGTTTATAATATCATTGCAGTCTATGAGAGGGTCTTCACATGCCCCATGACATTCAGACTATTATGTCCTTTTGATTTTTTCGTTGTGATTTGCTTTTATTTATTGAATATACGAAGTTTCAGCAAATAGCAAACTCAAAACCATCTCTTAAAAAGGAAAAAAAAAAAAGGGGTGTTAAACCAACACAGCCGGAAAATCTAAATGCATAAAGAAAGTGAAGTTCTGCTGAGTTTGAATGCTCGAGTTAAACGTCAAAACAGTATTAAAGAATGAAGGACATAAGCTTTTAATTCGTAAAGACGTAGAAAAACTAATTATAATTAGTTAGAAGAATATTATTAGGGATCAATTCCACCTGGCTAATGAGGTGCAACAAGGGGAAAACTCACTCGATGGAAAACATTGCTGAAAATATATTGACATTCGTCTAAATATCACAGTTAGTTCTTATGAAAAAACTATAGGTTGTTAACTTGGGCAAATAAAGACACCAGGTCTCTTTGGCCCAAGCTATACGAAGATAAAATTAGAGAGCAAGAAGTGTTTTCCCACTCGTCGCTAATATTGGGGATCTTGAAGTGCCAAAGACTTGGAGATGATCTGTAATGTCCAGATAACAAAGGTAAACAAGATATTTAACTGAATTGAAAACTCGCAAAGCCAAGAATAACGTTCTAATGAAAAATCTTCGACTTACTCGACTTGTTGTGCCCTTTTCTTCGCTCACACTTGACTTTTTTTTTATTTATGTGAGAAAATACACTACGACAAGGATAATATTCAATATTTTGACCTACATACAATAACCGAATTATTTAGATTCCTTGAGGATCCTCAACATTTTAGAGAATGAGGGAGAGTTAGGAATCCATGTAAAAAAATGACTAGGTTACCTAGCTTTACCGTGAATCACTGCCATCTTCTAGCAACATTGAGTGAATAAGTTAGAAGATATAAATAAGGTAATTAAAAATAAATGACACCAATTACAACTTCTATGCACCCATATCTAAAGCAATTTGGGCAGCGCTGTGATTCCACGCCGAGAGACCCACTGCATATGTATTATATTGGGATACCTGCATCTATCAGGCCATAATTGCAGGGTTGTTTGAGCGGAGAGTCCTTCGCTGTATGCGAGACTACCCATAAATTTCACACTCCCAACATCTGTTCATACATATATCAGGGGACAGGATGCTGCAGTTGAACGGCGAATCGGTAATCATTTTCCCGGTTCCTCCCTCTTCCATGAAAATGGTTCATTCGCGCACCTAAAACAGGTTTGTTTGTATGGTGTTTTTACGTTGCATGGAACCAGCGGATATTCAGCAACGGCACCAACGGCTTTACGTGACTTCCGAACCACGTCGAGACTGAACTTCCGTCACCAGAAATACACGTCTCTCACACATTAATGGAATGAATAAAATTGGTAATTAAGACCACGTTCAGAGGCGACTCAATGAAAACGCAATGAGAGTATCAGACTACTAAGAGACAATACACATTCCATGTGTATAGATTAGTTTGTTTTGTGAGCGTACCTGTACCCTTAATATTAACATAAGTGATTTTTGAGTGCAAGTAATCAATATTAAGTGTTGGTCAGGTATGGAATGGAATGGAATGGCATATAAGGGTTTGGGCCAAAGGCCAAGCACTGGGACCTATGAGGCCATTCAAAGCTGGAAGGGAAATTGATAGTAGAGGTCTGAAATGTATTGCAAGAGAAAACCCTCGCAGTTGCACTATGAAAAATCAATTGTTAGGAGAGGGTAGATAGAAAGACGAAAAAAATAAAAAGAAAAAACAATATGAACGGACATACAGTAAAAGAAATAAAGAGGTTGCAGCTAGGGGCTAAAGGGACTGCTGCAAAAAACCTTTAGTAATGCCTACAGTGCACCCTGTGAGGAGCATTGACGGCACTAACCATCTTCCCTATGGAGGGTATGATTCATGCAATATACTCTACATAATTACCATGCAGATGTTTTAAGCGTAAGTACTAATTACTAGACGTCAGGCAGGTATAGATACATTAATGTAACCTACATATCAACATAAAGGATTTTCAAATGCAAGTATTCCATACTAGGGTATTAACACGAAATTCTCCACCTTTGTCAAATTTGGTCCAGTATCAACTCATGCAAAGTAAAGTAGAACTGATATATAGTTTATTAATGAATTCATTAATATAATAATTTGTTGGCCACACTAGTACTAAGCAAGCACGGTGTCCCAAAGAGCTTCCGCCATGTTTAGTACTAGTACCATCGGAGTAGGTGGATACATACCGGGTTAATACCCAATACTAGACGTTATTCAGGTATGGATACAGACATGTATCTTACATATTAACATAAAAAGAATTATTAAGCCAAAGTACTCAGTACTAAACGTCTATCAGGTATGATTCTTACATGTACCCGACATATTATCGTACAGAAGTTGTAGCTGCATGAGCTCAATCCTAGACTTCAGTCAGTTAAGAATATGATCACTTATTCTGGAACTGTGTGCGTGGGAGATGTAATCGCTTTTTAATACTAAATAAATCAAACCAATTAACTTCACATGCCGCATAGGTAAGAGACGTAGGACACTAAACGGGACATATTTGGCACGGGCAAATAGACTAAAATTATCTCCTAAATTATCATGCTTGTCTTCATTAAACCTCCTCCATTATTAACATCGTTCTTTCGAGATAATAATGTTCCTTTCACTACATACGCTAAGGAATGTCTTTACAGCAAGAGGTAACGCAAAGAGAGCTATTCCCTTGTGTTAAAACAAATAAGCATATTTACATAAATATCTATAAAGTATATATTATATACAAATATAGATGTATATAGTTTATATAATATAAATATTTCTTGGAGACTGAAAAGTCACGACATACTTTTAAATAATTCCGAGAAATGGTGATAAACTGAAAATATTGCCACGCTGCTAACAGAAGTTTTACGGCTTTTCTTGAATTCATTATAATATTCCAAAGCTCTGATTGTTTTCCCGGAATTTATTGCTCGAAGGTGAAAGGAATGAAATGGACTTGCATGCAAAATACATTCATGAGGAAACTCCAAACGAGACCATAACATACTCGCCATTCCGGACGCCGCACTTGCATGTACTGTATTCAGACGTGCGCGCTCATAAGGCCAGCTTAAACAACAACCAGCATCAGCACCTGTCGACCCTTTCCTATATGTTTATCACTGCACCTTCTTAGCATTTTGTAATGACTGTGATTTCCACCAATTCCAAATTTTCCAAATAATACATTCATTTCAAAAACAAATATTGTCTTGCAAAACCATCTCAACACATTTTAATTCACCCCTTCACCTACATTAACGACATTTCTATGAAGGCTCAAGAACAAATAAACTGGGTAATGAATATAAATTCAAATTTTGAAGTGTAATATAAATAGCTCCCTTTTTCAGAATGTTAAAAACACCAATTACATACTGAATGATAAAAAAAAAAAGAAAACAAAGAAAAAGCCTGGTTTACCTTCTCTTGCTGTCGGGCCGTAAAGAGAAACACATGGGGAGCCTTACTTTCACTTTCCCTTTTGCTAAAAACTGGCCAGAAACATCTTTGCTGTGCCAGAAACTACTTTTTGACCCCATGCCATTGTACCAGTCTCCGACTTCTCCTGTAAATAAAAAAGATAAAAAACACAGTTATTAAAAATCATAATTAGGTTACTTTATAAAAATATTCTTTCCTTACCATAAAATCTCTCTCTTTATAATAATAACTAAATTATTTATTTACAGTATATATATATATATATATATATATATATTATATATATATATCATATATATTATATATATATATAAGAAAAACTGTATATCCCTCTGTCAGACAAATTTGGTATTTCCGCATTAATTTTGAAGAGATGAGCCAAAATTCCAGAAATCCGTTTTAAGCAACAGTGGTAGTATACGTGATGAATTACCAAAAAAACAAAGCAAACTTTCACGAAAACATAATACAATATGCTTATTAAATTCCTACGGAAAATAGCCGCAGTTTTAAGTAAATTACAGAACCACAAGTAAAAGCAATACATTCTGTTCCGCCTATATAGCCTACATACCCACGGAGCCTAAGTCCAAGAGCGAATTTCAGTTGTAGTGTAGACTTGTGTACAGTTTCGTAATCATCAGGAAATTCGGAATGTGATGAGGCAGCCTAACATTGCATGGGCTAAATGCAGTTTAAATTCTCTGGTTTGATAATTTACCAGACCACTTTTTAAAACGTCCAAACCTTAATGAATGCAAGCGATAGAGAAGGAGAGGGGAGTTGACATAGGTCTAGGCCACTCTAGAACTGGTTATAGCAAATGGTACAATTCGGTAACGTTCGCGTTGTAACTTGAACTTAATGACTGTGTACTACATGGTACAAGAATCATCTCAGCTTATTATTTTTCATACGTAGCTAGCAGCTGTAGGGCATTATCTAACAGAATACCCTCATTGAAGATGTATAATTAAAATTTCATATACAAGGTCTCTCTGTATAGTATAGACCACGCCAGGATTTTTTTTTTTCTTTTTTTTAACAGTAGTAAAAGTTAATTAGGTCAAGGGTGCATATTACAGCGATTTGTGAGGCAAAAATTAGACGATGTTTGCTTTCACTTACCATTGTCAGCATTTAAGCATGTTTTTTGCCGCATGTTTGTGAAAGAAGGATGCACATCACACCTTCGGAATACTATCTAGTATAAACATTACAGTTATCAGTCACCCGTAGTATCCGCTCAGGAAACTAGTCCGAATGGCATGTAACATAATTCACGTTTACATCTTGTAGCCTTAAAATATCCAGGTTCAGTGCTTAAGATTTATTACTGTAAATAGCGTGTGCTAACATTCACCATTGTCTGTCTGACACCGAAGGTGGTATTGGAAAACGATGTTTTCAAAGGGTGGAAACACTTCGCCCCTCAGTTGCCGTCTTCCTCCGTACAAGTAACCTAGTGCAATTTAGCGGTGTTAGTGCTCCTTAATTCTATTGTACCACGCCGTATCAAAAATGTTAGTTTAAGGAATAATACTGAAATTCTAGCAAGAGACAAACAAATGCGGAAACATAACGCCGCTGAGAACTAGTTCCTCCAGCGAATATCACGAGCAAAAGGGCTCAAAGGACATGTGCACAATGGCTGACGTCATAACCCATTTGAAACTATCATGTTCGAAAACGTTTCCAAGGAAACCGCATTTGTGATGGGAGTAAGGAAGCTTAAAATTTTTTAAGTAAATTAATATCTTATTATAAAACACGATATGTATCTGTAGTTATATTTTTTTTCTGTTTGTGGCGATTGATTGGTGTGTTGGCTTGGGCTAGTCTCAATACCAACCCTTATAAAATATATGTAAAATAAAGAAAACTCGGCGAAAGTTCTGGTTGTTTAGGATTAGCGAGTGTTCGATAATGTAACATATTTATTATGGTGTCTCAATGAGATCTCGCCGCATAGGAATCTGAAAAGGAATATAAATTACAGGTTGCATAAAAAAATCGGCTGACTTCAGTTAACGGTCAGACATGTTGGCAAACTCGTGTTTGTAAGGAAGTCTGAGTGTGTGAAAGGGGTAAACAACTAAACATGTAGGATTAACGTGTTTGACGGATGTCTGATAGGGTGTGACTCCATGTATGCTCGTGTGAATACATCAAGTTTCAAACCGTAATACACATTCAAATCTTGCATATATATATATATATATATATATATATATATAAATATCTATATTATATATATTATATAATATAATATATATATAATCTAATAATATATGGCAATGGGAAACTTGCCTCCCCCCCTCTCGATGCCAGAAATTTAAGTAAAGCACAATGCGATAAAGAAAAAAATACTTTTGGGTGGACTTTTTTTTTTTTTTAAATAGTCCCCACATACACTGTTCAGCTGCATTCCAAAATCCTTTCTGGGGTAAAGAACTACGCAATTATATGACTGTTATACAAATTTATATACAATACTTAATGATAATGATACCTTTAATTTACTTAAACTGAAGGAATATATTATAACATGGAACGAAAATAATGTGAAGTAGTTAATGTATCTAACAAATGGTAATATTGTATATATATATATCATAGTATATATCTATATATATAATTATATAGTTATAATATAATCATATATAGTATATAATAATATATATATATATATATATATAAATTTTTTTTTTTTTTTTTCCTTCCAGGATTTCAGGGGGGGGGGGGGGGGGGGGGGGGCCAAGTGCCCCTCTCGCCCCTATGTCTGCCCGTTGCATAAAAACGTAATGTTATGCTCTGCCGTTCATGAGGGCTAATGGACTTTTTTATAATGGTGTCTTTATCAGTAATGAAGGGAGTGACCACATTCAAAAGTTCTAAATATGTAGTTTCCTCCATGCGCATATAATCATGCCAACTAAGCAGTGCGTTGCTCTTTCGTTTCCTGGCGCAGTGAGGTAGGCCTAGGCTGTCTGGTTTGAGCGTGTGCTGGAGAACGAACCATGTGCCACTATGTTCTCATCTAGCCTCCTCTCGTCTTCGAAGGCCAAACTGAATTTTCTGTGGCGCTCAGTAAACAGCAATATTTAATCTTCCATTTCTCATATTTCTTCCTTATCACGATTTCCCCTTCTTTTATCACGTCCTTCCTTTCCCATTTATTACCTTATCTTTTATCTCCATATTGAAGTTTTACATCAGGATGTGTGTGAAAGCACTGCCCCCTCCCTCCCCCCACCCCCCCCCCCCCCCCCCCCCCCCTCCCCCGCCCTCTCTCTCTCTCTCTCTCTCTCTCTCTCTCTCTGCATTACCCTTTGCAACCACCTGGCCAGCATTATTGGCATTCCAACAAAGCCCCATTGTTCAGGTGGAGCGGGAAAAACGGTGATGTTTATATTTTTAGTGAACATATTTAATTAAGGGTAGATTCGAATCGTTTGCCAGCAGACACTTTATTGACACTCGGTAACCAAAAAGTCAGACTCGTATCAGGAAACTGAAGAGCCATTCGATTTAACTGGCAAATTTCCATTTTGTGAAGACAATGTTTTTATTAATGCTCTCGATCTATTTCGCCTTATGTTTTTCGTACCATCTTTAGTACGTGGATGTTTGCTCAAAGGTTTTTTGCTAATTGAGTCTGCATGGTCAAGATTTAGGGTTTTGGTCGTTTTTATTGTTAGCTGCGTGCCTACAGAAGCTGATGAGCTCTCTACATTATTTACTTTATTCGGTTCAGCCACGGAGATAAGACTCAGATTTTGAAAGAAACCCGTAATCATAATAGACCGAAGGCCACATTGTATAATGTAGTCCTCGGTCTATTATGATTGCGTTAGTGAGAGAAATCTAGATTTTTATTTTTTTTTTATTTTTTTTTTTTAGGCCATTAAGGAAGGATCCACGAGTTTCCTCTTTATTCTGTACTGACTCTGAGCGCTACTGTTTTCATCATTTCCCCTAAATACTATTTATATGTTTACCTAAAGTGATAGAGACGACTCAAGAAGTTGTAGTGGATACCTGTAAACTAAGTTGATATTACTTAGTTTTAACGGAATTGCTATAATGGACGTCGTCTGAATAAAACTTTTATTACTGTTAAGGCAATATCATATTTAGACAGTGTTAACTAGTTAACTATGTAACAGGATGACTGTGTTACGGGCACCCATGTGATTTTTTTGTTGTTGTTGTACTAATACTTATCTACTCATGATATTACCTTTTAAGTAATGTCTTAAAACGACGGCCTCTAAGGCAAATCGGTTGAATCAAAGAATTATTCTCCGCACTGTAGGCCTTACTTAAGGCTTTTGCAGCGTGCCTTCAGCACCTAGCTGCAACCATTTCGTTCCTTTTACTGAACTTCCTTTCATATTCTTCGCCTTCCATCTTACTTTCCACCCTCTCCTAACAATTGATTGCATTAGGTGCAACTGCGAGGTTTTCCTCCGTTTGGACACCTTTCAAACCTTTACTGTCCAATTTCCGTTTCAAGGCTGAATGACCTTACAGGCCCCAGTGCTTAGCCATTGGCATAAATTTTATATTCAATCAATTCAAAGAATTATTAACCCTGGGTACAGATATGTAACTACAACTTTTGCCCTATATATAGTTGGCTTCTTGGGTCGCTAGAGCAGTACACCTATTTACATTATAGCTATAGTTAGATTCACATCACTCGTGCATCTGATGTCTCCAGAGTTTACATAGGCAGGATGTATGTTCCACTTCTCCTGAGAGATACTTTTGAAAGACGTATCCCTTAGGAGAAGTGGAACTTACATCCTGCCCATGCGAACTCTGGAGAAATCAGTTGCACGTTTGATGTGAATCTACTATAGTTACAGTAACACTTGTTTGAGCCAACCCTCCTGTAGCTGTTATTATAGTTAATACACACTGATACATTTTCCCAGCTTTCAAATATGAAGTAAGATTCATTTTGGAAATGATGTCCCTGCTTTTTCTTTTATAAGAGTAAACTGTGGGTGATTTTTCTTAGAAGAGCACTTATCACTGCTCAAAGATCAATGACATTCAAGTCCATTCGACCGAAATCTTTCTCTGTTTCATCTGAGGAATCCCCATAATGAAGTTACTACGAATACCGTGAAATTTTAACGACACTAAATCTTCCTCCGGAGAGAATCAGAGCAATGTAAAAGACTCTCTCTCTCTCTCTCTCTCTCTCTCTCTCTCTCTCTCTCTCTCTCTCTCTCTCCAGCAGTGGCTGGAGCAGATCTTAAGGTTTAAACATAAGCTTTAGTCACAAAGGAAATTGTCCTTTAAACGATTTAAAGACCGTTTTCCTTAGTGGCAATTGGTTCTGTAACCTTCTGCCTATTGAAGGTTTTGAAGTGGAACTGGAAAATGTAATTCAGTTTACTATGCAAAGATATGAGGGGCCTGGTACTGTAACAACATGTCTGTATAGATAGTTTTCGATCCAGAATGAGCCCCGGATGTAAACACGGAAGTCGGTCATGTTGTAGGTCAGCTGTGTTGAGTAAAAGCGACGAACGCAATCATGATAATGATTTCAGAAATTTACAATGACATTGTACCTATTAATCCTTCAAATATGATAAACACTTGCAGTGTGTTTGGATGTCACAATAGGTCAAACAAAGACGGCAAATCGTATTACTCAGTCCCCGCTGCTGTGAGAGTCAAGATGAAACTCAAAAGATTAGTAAAAGGAGAGAGAGCACTGTAGATTTCCAGGATAAACAGGGCCATCAAGACAAACGAAAATCTGCTCAGATCACTTCATTAGTGATGAGTGTTACTAATTGTTAGTGTGATTAGTGATAATGGTGAATAATTAAAGAATCCTAGGGCTTAAATATTTCACCAAGTAATTCATTAACAGCCACAGTGTTCTCTGTCAAATGATAGATGATTTAGAGCCGCTGTAAAACTTGAGGTAGTGGATAGTGAATTACGTATTTGTTAAAATTGATATTAAATATGAAAAGTGCAAAAAAATGGGCAGGTTCTGTCCCCGGATGGGTTGGGACAATGATGATCTGGCCTGAAATTAAACTATGTAAATTTAACAAAAATACACTAACTGAAAGGCGGACTCGCGCCAACTTACAAAAGGAAATCAACTTTAAAACAATTGACAACGAGGTCTTAAAATGCACAAAAGGACAAGAAATGAAAATATAAAAAAACCTGGTAAAATCCCATGACATCATTATCTAAAAGTGTCACCGTGTCGCTAAGAAAAAAAAAAAAAACATTTGTGCATTCACCACTTAAATCTATGGAAGGATATTTATTAAATCTTATCTCAAAGTGTAACAAAGACATCTATCCCTTTGTTGTTTTACAAGTTTCAGTTTATTTTTATATATCTTTCACGCACTGCAGGCTCCCGAGATTCAGTGTAATCAATAATCTATTTGTGAATTGTCCTTGCTAGACACTTTTTATGATATGGGTCTTAATTACTTAGAATAACAACGAAATTTGATATTGCCTTTGTTCACAATGCTTGACCTAAATGATGGCGGCGGCTTATCAGTTGCTCGTCTGCTGTTACGGCATAGGAATCTATATTATATATATATGTATATATATATATATATATATATATATATATAATATAATATATATATATTATATATACAATATACCAATATACACGTATGAACGCACTCTTGATTGCAGATTAAATTTATTGAATTTTTAACATGCACGCGTTTCACTCCTGGTCTGGTGAGGACCGTGTTTCTGAATTTAATTCTTAGGTGGCGGAGAGAGAGAGCAAAACAACGTTTCGAGTCTACCCTTAATTAAATATGTTAATAAAAAAATATAAACATCTTCGTTTTTCCCTCTCCACGTGAACAATGGGCTTCGATGGTATGCCAATAATGATGCCAGGTGGCTGCAAATGGTAATGTATTGAGAGAGAAAGAAAGAGACCAAAATTCGAAAATTCCCCGTGTCTTCAGCTGTCAGTATGACGAGAGCATGACTGACATCATATCGATATTGCATGGCACTGCCGTTGGTATTGCTGACTGTGGAACCAAGGAGACTTGTGAATTCTGACAATGTTCCTTTCGTGGTTGTTTATGTTTCGTAATTTGTTTTTTTACTAAAAAAAATCTAATTGTAGTACGATGGTTCTTAATAACATTGATATTTGCGCAAAATAACTTAGATCTTAATATTCTGTAATAAGTAAGTTGATCATTACAGAGGCATTTAAGTATATTCTTCAAGTGTGTGTCGTCCTTATGGCAAATATACTCTTACTTGTAGGTATTTTTCTAAGCCATTTCAATAACTTCACAAATATTTATAGTGCCATCATCATGAATATTTATTACTAAAGTTTTATAACACCAATAAAGAAAAAAAAACGAGAATTTTTTTTAAGTTAATTTATATTCACTAAAGAAGATAATGTTCTAGACCTTACCCATGTTTTGATTAGACTAGGGGAGTAGAGGGAAAATTTTAGTATGTTTTGGTACTAAATATTCAAGTGCGTTTATTTGCGTAATGAGATTTAACGAGTTTGCTTTTGGTCATTGCGGTATTTTTAAGGCTGAGGGAGTGAAAGGAATAAAATTTAAAATTTTTTCGAAATTTTGATATATAATACCTATATATATATATATATATATATATATATATATATATATATATATATATATATATATATATATATATATATATAATAGTATGTATGTATTACAGGGCAAACAGCAAAACCAGGCATTTAATGAACTGCCTTAAAATTCAGGCAGATAGCGAAAATGCACTGAGGGACATTTTGATCCCCAGGGGCTAGAACTAAATACGGCGAAATACATTTGACCCTCAGGGGTGGCTAGTAACCTAGACAAGGCGAAACGGTGTAGGTGAGTCGCTGTTTCTCGTGGTTAGTACCAGCCCTTGGGGAATTAAGTGGATATCGCTATCTGCTTGAAATTTCAAGCATTTTCGCGTAATACCTGGTTTCGTTATCTGCTGTAACATGTGTTTATATATGTGTGTGTTTGTTTGTTTCATTTTCTCCCTTAAACAAGACTTACTTCTTTTATATTTACAAGAGTTAAGACACCATCATTGGTTAGTAACAAATTTACTTTAACTTGAAAATAACAGACATCCAAGGAAAATTGTATACAGTCGATCTACGCAAGCTGGCAGATGCATTTATCGAACTTTAATTTGCCTTCCGGATTTAAATCATTCTAAAGATAACGTTAATCGATATTAGTCAGTAGTTTAACTATATATATATATCTGTGTGTACACATCTGCCAGTGAGAAAAAATAATGTCTGATTTACACTGCGTAAAGCAGAGTTCATAATAATCGGATTAAAGAAAATACATGTAACATTTCCTTCTTGCATGCATGCAACAACAAATTCTGTTCCCTGTATCGTATCTGCCTTCACGGGTTTCTCCCTCCCCACCCTTCCCTAGAAATGGGCAGTAGGAGGTGCAGCATACATCCGTGGGCGGTGTTGATTGAGACAGTTTTTCAGTTTTTTCTCCCCTTCTTCTGTGCTGGCAATGAAGTATGAGAGGCTCCTTGGAACAACCCCCCCCCCCCCCCCTCCCCCCCCCCCCACCCACCTCGAAAGCCTATGAGGACATCAGGCCGTGAGTGCCACTCCAAGGCGGAGAATAAAGTCTGTGAAACGGACGTCCTCTGTCTCCACTTTGCTCGTGTTTTTCTTTCATTAAGGAAATTGCTTTTCGGCAGTGTCTCTCTCTCTCTCTCTCTCTCTCTCTCTCTCTCTTTGTATGTTTGTGAATATGTTTGTTGCCTTTATATTAAGTTTGTTTCCTACCTTATAGATAGCGCCTTGATATCTTTTTCTATGCTTTATCATATATATATATATATATATATATATATATATATATTATATATATATATATATATATATATATATATATATATATATATATATATATATATATATATATATATATATATATACATATATATATATATATATATCATATATATATATATATATATATATATATATATATATATATATATATATATGTATATATATATATAGCTATATATATATATATATATATATATATATATATATATATATATGGCTATAGCTATATATATATATATATATATATATATATATATATATATATATATATATATATATATATATATATATATATATATATTATATATATATATATATGAATAATTATCACATCACCGTGATTCATATAGATCATTCGAGCTACAAATGTCCTTTAATATCTCATTCGCTCTTCTTCGGAATTGATATATTTCATATATGTACAGAAGGGGAATATTTTGTTGATAATAATTTCGTCCCCTCATGGGATCGAACCACCGTCCAGTCGGACGGGAACGAAATCAGGACGGCCTGATTTCGTTCCCGCCCGACTGGACGGTGTTCGATCCCATGAGGGACGAAATTATTATCAACTAAAAATTCCCCTTCGGTACATATATGAAAATATATCAATTCCGACGGAGAGCGAATTAGATATTGAAGGACATTTGTAGCTCGAATGATCTATATGAATCACGGTGATGTGATAATTATTCATATATATATATATATATATATATATATATATATATATATATATACATATACATATACATATATAAGTATAACTAATTCACGGAAGTTTGGAACGTGATAAATGCATAAAGAAAGGGTATAAGCCACAAAGGAAAGTGAAACACCGGGGTATCTTCAGATCTTTCGACTCTGCTAAGCAAAGGACGTTGAGTGGAAAGATCTTGCAGCTACACCAGTGTTTCACTTTCCTTCGTGGCTTATATATATATATATATATATATATATATTATGATAACCTACCAAGTCTCAGAAAGTTGCCCCAACCCGTCTGCGAACCACGACTGTCGCTCAACTACTTGTTACATAATTCCCTACTCAAGCCGCATGGAAACGATTTCACAGAGGGTAACTCTCTCTCTCTCTCTCTCTCTCTCTCTCTCTCTCTCTCTCTCATATTAATAGTATATATACATAAGGATGAAGGGATAGAAACCTGAAAATATCGCCTTTGAATGACGAGGTCGTCTGTGGTTAGTCTTTCCTTTTGCTCGAAGTAGTACTGATAAGTTTTGACGAGTTTATGTTTATGTACTAGAATGAAAAGTTCTAATTAAAGATGAAATCCTCAGCTGGGATTAATAATAAATTTTGAAGGTTGACATTAATGGGTTTTAATTTATTCCAAAAAATGGATAATTACGTGTGTTTCTCTAATTGCTGAAACCTTACCAGATTCGTAGGTATTTTTACAATTGATGAATATTGCTATTCACGTCCGAAATTTCACATCCCAGGCCAATAGCAACGGTTAACAACATAAATTGTAATTGGAAATATGGGCTTTATGGCCATAGGCTCTAAGGCCATTTTGCCAAAACATATTATTTGTTGGTCATGTGACATATAACTATTTTCATCTTGATTTTTGTCGCCTATGACGTATGCGTTTGAAATTAATACTTGTACCAGATTACATCGCGAATTAGCTTACTGAAATCATAATAGAATCTAACATTCTGTTAATTGTTAACACACAGACTTCATTTTGATCGCTCATTTTAATCTAGAGGTAAATTGATGCCCAAATAACAGTAATTAGAATGTTAATTTCCAATCTGTTAGGTTGATTGTTGATTTTGACGACTCGTCCAGAAGTATGGTACCAATAGCATAACATTTTTACTTCTTGTTTGGATTGACGTTGCTATCTTTTATGCATGTTAGAAGATGTTTTTTTTAATGTTCTTTAAATGCATAACAAAATATACAGAACATTCATTAGGTTAAGTATGCCCATATATAAACTACATACTGAACTCTGGCTAGTTAAAAGTCACATAATTTTAGTTTGGAATTAAGGTTGAATTTTCAACTGTATATTCTCACAAAAGGAGGGTAGATCCTTCTTAAAAATCCCTTAGTGTTTCTCATGACCAGAGTAATAATAAATGTTATTTAGTAGACTGTGGCGTAATCAATAAACTAGGGTATATTAGGGGTTGTGCTAGATACCTCATCCAAAAGTCTTGTTGAAGGTAGATGGTGAAAAAAATTCGAGGAGGATAAAATAATATGATTTTTCTTCTTTTTCTTTACACACACACACACACACGTATATATATATATATATATATATATATATATATATATATATATATATATATATATATATATATATATATATATATATATATATCTATTTATATATATATATATATATATATATAATATATATATATATATATATATATATATATATATATATCTAAAATATATATAAATATATATATATATATAGTATATATATATATATATATATATATATACGTGTGTGTGTGTGTGTAAAGAAAAAGAAGAAAAATCAATATTTATATTTCTCCTCTGAATTTTTTCACCATCTACCTTAACAAGACTTTTGGATGAGGTATCTAGCACCAACCCCTAATATACCCTAGTTATGATTACGCCACAGTCTACTAAATAACATTTATTATTACTCTGGTCATGAGAAACGCAGGGATAAGATAAGGAAGGATCTACCCTCCTTTTGTGAGAATTTACAGTTGAAATTCAACTTAATTCCAAACAACTAAAATTATGTGACTTTAACTAGCCAGAGTTCAGTATGTAGTTTAATATATGGTCATATTAACCTAATGAATGTTCTGTATATATATGTATATATATATATAGTATATATATATATATATATATATATATATATATATATATATATATATATATATATATATATATATATGTGTGTGTGTGTGTGTGTGTGTGGGTGTGTATGTATATATATATATATATATATATATATATATATATATATATATATATATATATATATATATACATACACACACACACACACACACACACGCACGCACATATATATATATATATATATATATATATATATATATATATATATATATATATATATATATATATATAATATATATACCAGGATCCATACAGAGAGGGGTCAGTTAAGAGTGGGACGAAAATAAGGGCCTATTCCGCGCACCTCGTCACGTGCCCCCGCCCCCGTGAGGCGGGTGGCGCTCAGTATATGATAGGCGCTAATTTCCTTTCTCTCTTTTATCTTGACTTATTTCTACTTGTCTTTTTTTTCTTTGTTACCATTCATGTTCATTAGTGAAACTCAACTCAAGTTAAGACTTTCATATTCGTTATTTTGGTTTTAAGTAAATGATCGCATCGTTAAAGTACTGAAATGAGAAAATGGAGGTGATATAAAAACAAAAACTATTTTAACCATATATTTATTGTACAGTTTTTCAAAAGTCAAAAAGAAAAAAACATAGTTTTTAACTATTCACAATTTCATAAATTTTTTTTCTTTTTCATGCTACGACACTTTCTTTTTCTTTTTATCTATCATAATTGCTTTGATCAGATGTCTCATCCGAAAGAACACAGAAATTTTAGCAAAAAATGCTATCACATTTTTGGGAATATCAACTCCCGATAATTCCATTTCTGAAATTAATGACTTTATGCAGTCTTTGCCTTCTCTTAAAGTATCACCACGAGCAGCAATGAAAATTTCTCTCATGATAGATAACTGGGACATGAAATCATCAGAAGGAGCATGAAGTCCCCGCCCATGTTAATAGTACTAAGCCATGATTTTTCTTTTCGTTAGCCTCTGATGCCTTGAACTCCCAAATGAGGATATTTTAATCCAAACTTCTTCACAATATAGCCTCTAATGTAGCGAAGAGATTCTTCTTCTATCACTTTAGATATCAATCTCTTGTCTTCATCTGTCTCATTTTAGGTTCCTCTCGCAAGTCTATTGCGTCCTCATTTTCATTTTCCAAGTCACATTCTACTGTTTTGAAAAAATACTTGTCAGGCATATTTCTACAGATAGTTCCCTCGCTGTCTCGCATTGAATTTGCTGGTTAAGGATATCAAATTCTTCTATGGCATTCCGGTAGGGTTTTTTCACTTAACAGCGCAATGTCTTTCCCTAGCAAGTAATTTCTTAGCAGAATTTGAAGTTTACTGAATCAGGATTTTCGTATGGCCCTTCATTTGATGTACGCATTCAAAAAAGTGTTCAAGTACATCCTGATTCAGTCTTCTTGTAGGAATGAATTTAACACCATATAATTTCTTTACCATCTCATATAGGCCCATGACAAAATCACTCCCTTTTGAAATTTATACATGCAATTAAACCCTGAGTTTGCCACCTTCATGGTTCTCATGGTGTCCATCATTTCATGCAAAACATTTTTCTGTTTTTCATAATCAATTCCAAAGGCGTTTCGGGATGCCTTGTCACCATAAACAGTACAAGAATTCATGATATCAAACCCCTCGTCAACTAATGATACGAACTTTGCAGTCTCCTCCCAATGCAGTTCCATCTCTTTCTCTGGCCCAAAGGTAATTATTTCTTTGTATTGATTCTCATGAATTTTTTAACATTGAAACCTAATTTTGCCAGGAAAATAAATATATTTCTCTTAGGAAAACCATTTAGGAATTACACATATTATTTATATCATGAAATGAGCATTAAGTTGTTTCATTCAACTTGAGAAAGGATATTTTTTTTATTTTATCATTTGCTTTTGGTTGCATGCTGTACTTAATTTCTATGTTTTTCCTAAGAGAAATATATTTATTTTCCTGGCAAAAATTAGGTTTCAACGTAAAATTCATGAAAATCAGTTCAAATGAATAATTACCTTTAGGCAGAGAAAGAGATGGAACTGCATCCTTCTTCAATATCCGTTGATTCTAGGGTCTTTCTATACCAAGGAGACGAGACTTCATGTCTTCAGCAATATCTTCTTTGCAGAAATGTACAGAACAAATCACGGCAAGATCTGGATTAATCTTTTCTGAGCGTCGGCATGCTTGTATCCAAGCATCTCTTAAAAATTCATCCCTCGGAAACCGAAAGAAACGAATGTCCTGATTAAACTTTATCTTTTTCTTTTTCGTATTATAACAACCATAAACTGCGCAATTGTTTGGCATGGTTACTTAGCTTTTCTACGATTGTGATTAAACAAGAAACCTATATTTACAGAGACTTTTACCTCTAAAAAAAAAAACAAGACTGCGTGTTAGTAAATGAAACATTGTACTGGACTGTTGGCATTTATATGGCGAGATCCTAAGCAGATTGTGGATTAAGGACTATAAAAGATCCCCAGAGACAGGATAAACATAAAATAGGGTCAGAACCATAAAAGAAATCCTCAGAGACAGGATAAATATAAAATAGAAGCAGAAGACATATTTTGTTTTGATATTTTCGTTCAAATGCGCCCCCGAAGATATACTTGACTGTGAGGCGCGGGGGCTCACGTGATCTCAGTCGCCCAGCCCTGACCCAACCATATCTGCGCGTTAGTTGACCCCTCTCTGTATGGATCCTGATATATACATATATATATATATAAATATATATATATATATATATATATATATATATATATATATATATATATATAAATAAAATATATATATATATTAGTATTTCAGAGGGTTTCGTGATACATCTTAGTAGAATATCATAGTTTATTTAAGAAACGTTTCGCACGCAAAAAAAACACTGTGGCATCATCAGTCTGTGAAAATAAAAGCAATTACATTATAAAAGGAATTCACAATAAATACTAAAATATCATCATTAAAATACAGCAAAAGTTAAAAGTTAAAGATTTAAAAACAAGGCAAAAGAACCAAGAGAGAGAACTAAAAAACACCAACCATCCACGGTAAGAGACAGAGAAGGAATGGCAAACTTTGGCGTTCCTAACAAGACGACAGCTATGCCAGACACAAAGGTGAAGCTGTAGAGTTACTGTTTAATGAAGGAACAAGCCTGTTAATGAGTAAGGACTCTAAGGTAGTTAGGTGATCTGGGCCCCTCGTATAACCAATAATGTAGAAGTGCTGTTTCAAGACTTCTATTTTACATACTGCTGAATGATTTTTAATATTTGAGAATTCTGGTTGCTTAATTCTCTGACCTGTACGAAAACTGTAACCCATGCGACTGCAATATCATACTGCAGTAACCTACGTGTTGGGATCAACGTAAGACCCAGGACATCCAGGGCATGTGAATTTGTAGAGGGAAGATTTGTAGAGCTTGATCTAACGAATTTGGGGAGTACATCATTCAGCTCACAGTACTGCAGAAAATCCAGATCACGTTTTTGCTTTCCTCAAGTCTGAGGGTCGACTTCTCCAATCTGCGTGAAGTGTCCAAGGTAACAGCTGGATAGCGGTGTCTCAGTAGTTGGGCAAAGTGGTGAATTCCTCGTAGGAGCTGAATGATGTCGTCCCCAAATTCGTTAGATTCAAGCTCTACAAATCTGCCCTCTACAACACTGAATTTTACAAGGAAGCATTGAGGACCCTACTTAGGAATGAAATAGATACCAAGATTACGTCCATCCAGAAACTCACGTCAACAGTAGAACATTTTAGGAAAAACACTTTAGAATGACCTTTCATCGTTGGATCGATTACTTTACCAAAGGCTGTTTTGTAAATTTATTAATGACTTTGTTTTATCTGTATGTGAACGACATCCAAAAGAAACTTCAGTACCTCGGTGTTGCCATTCCTGATTTTTACCAAAGAAATCATTGTATTTTTAATATGTGTGATTAGGTTTTATCTAAGAGGGAGGAGTTCCTGCTACCTTTTGGTTTGGAATTCTGCCACGCCTTCCTATAGACCGAACTATGCCAGATTTGTTCTACCATTTGAAGTTCTGTTTCAAAGACTTGTTAAACTTGATGTTGTTAAGAATATGGGTAATTTGCAACAGAAAATGCCGGCATTGATACAGAAAACATATGCTAATAAAAAAACAAACTTGGACACCCTTCTTTAAAAAAAATT
>NC_087203.1:95625050-95641667 GCF_015104395.2 Macrobrachium nipponense
TTGATCATTGCTGTCTTCCCTCGTTAGAGGGAGATTGTGAATTGCGGCCTTGCTGTGGAAAATTCTGAATGTGATCAATGAACATACCTCTCTCTTCTCTCTCTCTCCTACTCCTCCTCTCTCTCTCTCTCTCTCTCTCTCTCTCTCTCTCTCTTGTTAAAGCCAAACCCCGACCATGAAGTTCTATTTCATAACCATCTTATTCAGACAAGTTTCTTCCCTTTTAAATGCAGTCCTTTTATATATAGTGAATATGCGTTTGTGTTTTTCATGTCAGTAGAGAGGACCAAGTGTCAGTTATGCATCTAAAGACGGCTTTACGTTTCAGGTATATATATATATATATATATGATATATATATATATAATATATATTAATATATATATATATATATGTGTGTGTGTGTGTGTGTGTGTGTGTGTGTGTGTGTGTGTGTGTTACCCGTCTCTTTATATCAGTTTATATAATTTGCTGTATATCATTGGTGAGCTTTTCGACTTTTTCTCATATCTCAAATCCACTACACACACACACACATATGTATATATATATATATAATATATATATATATATATTATACACTTGATTTTAAGAGGCAATTTTTATGCAAATAAATCACGAAGGGTAGTGATAATGTTCTATAACGCACAACAGCCTAAAAGTAATTGTTGTTGCTGTACGGAGTTTCTCGATGTTCACAAATAAGTTGTGCTTTTTGATACGTATTACTAGAAAATCAGTAATGCGTAAGAATACAAATGTAGCTGAAATTTTGCATTGGAAATTCTCTTGTACAAGAGACAAAAGAGTTTGACAGTTTTTAAAGGAAAGATGGATTTTGAAGTAAAACGATGAAAGTTTTTATTTTTGACCGGATTTTTATTTTTTCTTGATCAACGTTTCCCTCACGTCTCCCATACACAAGCTAAAAATAAACTAGTCAACATTGAGTTTCGCAGGAAGCAAATTGTATTACCAATCTCACTGATCATGGAAGAATATTCACTGGAACTGTAAAACGACCCTGATGAAGTTAGAGCGTCAGTTTCTCTACATAAGTTAAGTGGAAAAAGAAACAGCAAACAAATCAACGCTTCTCTTTCGCGTCAGGTCCCGGTCTTTTTCGGGCCCCGGGAAATACCGGACTTTTTGGGGAAAAGTTGCACAAACAATATTACCATCCGTGAAAGCGGATAAACTCGCTTGTTCTAATAAAAGCAACCCGTTGTTGTATCAGTGGGGCCGGTCCAATCACAGCCTCTCTCTCTCTCTCTCTCTCTCTCTCGCACACACTCAAACATTTACCTGTTTGCGATATAAAACCGTAAATTGCAGTATATATATCTGGTTTAATACATCGCAAAAGTCAGCCTAACTATTTATATCCGTGTATATTACTTCGGAGTTATTTTGCACAAATTAAATATTCGTTATCAAGTTTATTTTTAGACTGAAAATGTCAAGTAAATATATTATTGATAACCCGGACGTCATTTGATACCCTTTCCTTTATTTTGGTCGAGTTTACAACTGGATTTAATAACATTTCTGAGGTTTATTTATTCCTTATTCCAAAGTGGAATGGGGAGACGGTTTTTGTATATGAACGTTTTATGTAGTCGCGTATGTACATAAGTATGTATATTGATTGATGGATATCTGTATGTATACTATTAATGTCCGTATCTAAATGCATATGCTTCGAACTGAAGAAACTGTTGTTTTTAAACAAATGGTATGATACAATGTATTATAGAATCACGTTATTGGTAAAAGGTTCATCGTTGATATACATAACACTGAAGCGTTAGCTCTTCTTTAATAGCGAGATTAAATTCTACTAATAGACGTATTATTTTTTTTTTCATGAAAGGTTTTTTAGTTTTCTGTAAAAGAATATTTTTGTGCCGGCTTTGTCTGTCCCGTCTCTACTTTTTCTGTCTGCCCTCAGATCTTAACAACTACTGGGCTGTAAATTGGTATGTTAATCATCCACTCTCCAATCGTCAAAAATACCAAATTTCAGTCCTCTAGCCTCAATAGTTTTTATTCTATTTAAGGTTAAAGTTTCATGTGCCGCGGCTCATACAGCATTATACCGAGACCGCCGAAAGATAGATCTGTTGTCGGTGACCTTGATTATACGCTGTACAGAAAACAAAATGGCGCCGAAGAAACTCCGGCGCGTTTTTTATTTGCGAATCTACAGGCAAAAGATTTTTTATGAAAATTAATAAGATAACAACGAAGTAGGCCTCTATGGTTTATTTTATGAGTTCGTGTTCTGTGATAAGTTTAGATAAGGACAGAAAATCAGTTGTCAAGTAACCTTTGAAACTGGTTCTCTTCCCTGGTTCTTAAAGGAGCGTGATTACTGTTTTGAATTTTTATATGATGTAAACAATGACCCATTATATATGTTCAGAGTGGAAGCCCATTATCTATGTTGCAGAATTGGAAAACCCTTCATTATTATATGTTTTTAGAATGGAAACCCATTATGTGTTCAGAAAAATGGGAAACCCATTATATATGTTCAGAATGGGAAACCCAGTATAAATTTTCAGATGGAAACCCATTATATAAATGTTCAGAATGGAAAACCCATTATGTGTTCAAGAAATGGAGACCCATAATATATGTTCAGAATGGAACCCATATATATGTTCAGAATGGAAACCCATTATATATGTTTTCGAATGGAAACCCATTATAATATGTTCAGAATTGGAAACCCATTATATATTTCAGAATGGAAACCCGCCATTATATATGTGTTCCAGAATTGAAACCCATTATGTGTCAAATGGAGGACCCATTAATATATGTTCAGGAATGGTGAAACCCTGATTATTTGTATGTTTCAGAATGGGAAAACCCATTTATATGTTCATTAATGGAAACCCTTATATATTTTCAGAATGGAAACCTTTATTATAATATGTTCATACTGGAAACCCTTATGGTGTTCAAAAGATGGAAACCATTATATATGTTCGATGGAAACCTTATATATGGTTCAAAAAGAATTTAAACCCTATTTATATATGTTTTCAGAATGTAAACCCATTATGTGTTCAGAATGGAAACCCATTATGTGTTCAGATGGAAACCCATTATATATGTTCAACTGGAAACCCATTATGTGTTCAGGAATGGAAACCCATTATGTGTTCAGAATGGAAACCCATTATGTGTTCAGAATGGAAACCCATTATATATGTTCAGAATGGAAACCCATTATATATGTCCAGAGTGGAAGCTCATTATGTATGTTCAGAATGGAAACCCATAATTGAACTCTGGCTGAAGCGAAGTTGTATCAGATGCTTTGTTCTTAATGAACATTCCACTGGATTTAGGAGTTTGCTTGTTTCCTTCTTCCATTGCTTTGTTAATTTTTGAATAAATAAAGCTCGTGAGATTCACTAATGACGAGGTGAGCAGTGGGTTGTGAACGACCCGCATTATTTACAGCTAATTATATTTATCACGGGGTAATAATTTTTTAATCTTCGATGAATTGACGGTTTCCGTGCCACTTTATCTGACGATTTTTGGCGCATATTAGGTTTATTTTCAATTTTGTTTTATTGTATCGTCGTTTGTTATAGCCTTCACATAAAACATTCGTGAAATGCAATAGCATCATTTCTTGTTCCAGTAATTTCTCCTTTATATCCCCCCGCCCCCGCCCCCATCTCTCTCTCTCTCTCTCTTCTCTCTCTCTCTCTCTCTCTCTCTCTCTCTCTCTCTCTCTCTCTCTCTCTCTCTCTCTCTCTCTCTCTCTGAGAGCAAAAAGAAAAGATTCTGAACATTGTTTTCAACCTCCTCTGATTTGATTTGTGCCACTCCCAATAAAAATCTGATCTTCACGATGCTTTTTTGTTGCTAGCTATTAATAGATGATAGAATCAGTATTATTATTAGATGAAACCTATTCACAGGGAACAAACACACAGGGGACATTGACGTGGTCAAGCTTCTAAAGAATGTTGGTTTCAATCTCCCACCGCAGACCCTACACTGCAGTAGTAATTGATCATGACACAGAGGCAGACATTTTTCATTGACCTGGGGGAGGCGCGAACCCGCGACGTCTGAGTCGGGTACACAACACTAACCACTATACCAGCTAACCAATATCGCATATTTTCCATTTCACAGCCTTTCATTTCGATAGAAAATATTATTTAAATGAGGATCATGTGTCTGTGGCTTGATCTGGCGGAGAACCTGAAAAGTGAAGCAGTCACATCTAATTATGGTTAGTGATGTTTTAGATAACAGGAATTATTGAAATAAATTCACTGAAAGTACTTTGAAAATTTAATTTACGACAAATTGAAATTTGCGACTAATTTTCTACCATCAGGTTTCCATTATCCTTCTCAAAAAATGCAGTAGGCAATTTCATCTCGCATTTAACGAAAAATTGAACTTTTCCTCTTTAGCCTTAGTTTTGACTTTCGCTCTCTAATAGGTAGTTGATTGTTTTATCTTTGGAACTAGTCTATTTTTATTGTTGCTTTTTCATTAGCTTTTTTTTGTATTGTCCGTAAGATTGGATAAGTTATTTGCTTATACCTGCTTCATTTATAGTGATTTTTCAAGGCTGGGTTTGTAGTGGTTCTGTCTAAAGTTTTTAAATAGGAATTTCATATAAAATTCAACCGTCGCTCCATTCAATTTGATCCTGCGTACATTTCTTCCCTGAATCTTTAAATAATTAATTCTTGGAGTACTGTGTATGAATTTGATTTTTGATAATTTTGCTGTAAAGCCAAGGAATGAAATATATTGTATATGTATACGATGCATGTATTTATGCATGCTTGATTTTCAGGCCACGATTGACTGACCAGGGAAAAATCGCATGTATAAGTGTATAAGTGTTTTCGAGATGGTTTTCGTTCTATGTAACCTTAGAGGCAGTGTGATTCAATGTCAATATTATAGCATATCTACGCAGATATACACAAATATAGGCCTTTTAATCCAGTTAATACTATATAGAAACCAACAGTTTTTGGCAGAAACTTCATATGAATAGAATTTATTCATAGCATTTACCTTGAAACAGCTTTGCTCCGCTTGCCTTGCGGTTTGTATTGAATGCAACGTTTGTCCTGATGATGGGTAACATTTCCTGTAAAACTGCAAATAACTCGCCTTCGTTAATGCATTTACTGTCGTAGTCCTGTAGCAAGTGTCAGCTGTATCATAAGTGAAACAGTTGCCCCTACTCCCGTGCCTTAGACACTTTTTGTTTATAATATCCTCCCGTAGGAGGCTAGTGCCGTCATTGCAAAGTGCCTTCGGCCCCTAGCTCCAACCCCTTTCGTCCCTCTTACTGTACCTCCTTCCATATTCTCTTCCTTCCATCTTACTTTCCACCCTCTCCTAACAATTGAATCATAGTGCAACTGCGGGGTTTTCCTCCTGTTACACCTTTCGAACTTTTTACTGTCAATTTCCGTTTCAACGCTAAATGACCTTATAGGTCCCAGTGCTTGGCCTTTGGCCTATATTCTATATTCAATTCAATTCAATTCAAATAACATCCCTGCCAACAGTAGTGTGTTTTATAATCATATTTTTTGTGGTATATGGAGAGAGAGAGAGAGAGAGAGAAATTATCTTTGGAAACACCCCTTGTCTCCTGATAGTAATCGGCGAGCACCTCTGAAGTAGAGAGTTATTATTACTTTTTCTCTCTTTGTTTCACTATGATATAGCTGCTGGTTTCCTTTTTTCCCTTATTCTGCTCTTTATTTGCGTTTTTTTTTTCTCTACCCTTACCTCGTCTCTCTTCTCATCTCTGGTCTACCCTCTCCGAACCCGGCTTCCCGAATACTCGAATATTGCCCATAGCGTAAAACGGTCGGGTAATTTGCTGCTATTCAGCCAATTTCTACACAGCTGCTGCTGAGTATAGCGCTCGAAAGGGACGGTTCTGTAAACAGGAAGGTTTTTCTTTGCTTTATTCAATAATTCATAATATAATAATTTATGAGCGCCAGGTAGGGTTTTCTTTGCTTTATTCATAACAATATAATAATTTATGAGCGCTAAGAACGGCTATAACTAAGTTTTTGGGTTCATTCTTTAGTTGTCTGTAAAAGAAAACTTTTCAGATGGCAATATGTTTGTCCGGTCGCAGTTTATCTGTCCGCCCTCAAAGCATAAAAACTACTGAGGTTAGAGGGCTGCAAATTGTTATGTTGATCATCCAGCTTCCAATCATCAGACATACCAAATTGCAGCTCTCTAGCTTTAGGAGTTTTAAATTAGTTTAAGATTAAAGTTAGCCATGATATGGCGGTGCAACAACACAGGCCACCATCGGGCCCTGGCTGAAAGTTTCATGGGCCGTGACTGAGAGTTTCATATGCCATTATTCCTTGTTGTGATGATGATCATCTTTTACACCGATGAATGCATCCTTGCAAAAGGCTTCCTTTGTCCCTTTTCTCCCTGCGTTGTAAAAGGGCAAATTAGTTCAGGACATTAAAGAGCACTTTTCGTAGAAAATAATTACCAGAAATAATAATAAAAAAAAAGCGAGAGAGAGAGAGTTGGACGTCGTTAATTAGTGCGGAAATTAAATGAAATAGAAAATTGTAAGCCTTGTGAGATGTGAACGCTTAATTAATTGGAATCTCTTATCAGATAAATAAAAGCTTCCGTGTTGTGCTGTTCGTTTCATTCGTTTGTTCATGATGTTCTATTCTCTCTCTCTCTCTCTCTCTCTCTCTCTCTCTCTCTCTCTCTCTCTCTCTCTGCTGTCTATGTGGGTGAGTGAAATTAATTCGCCAAAATTTACTAGTTTCTCAATGTGGAGAAATTTCTTTAAAATGTGTAATGTTATTTAGAATATTTCTCTAAATAATTTTATATTTTCAATAAATAATTTTTCTCACCATTTTTAGTTTTCTGTAAATGAAAACTATTACCACTTTCACGATTTCGTTATCGATGTTTTCAAAATCTGCATATTCTGTCGAAAAGGTCAGCGGCAGTTAAATTGTTCACATGAAGGCAATGCAGAATATTGTGTAAGGAATAAAAAGTTGTATAAGTAAACGCAAAAGGAAAGTTGATGGTGTTAATCATGACAGAAAGGTTAATAGTGAAGATAATGCCATATTAGCAATAGAGGAGAAATAAAGAAGTGTATAGGAGTCCTCACATAATCATCGCACTCAAAAGCAGCTTCATTGTTATTGTCTTGTGCTAATGTGATTTGTTAATGTATTTGTTTCGGTATTAACCCCAGGAGCAGAACATGATTCACTTACAACATTTGAACACTATATAAGAAAACAACGTTTATCTTGCAAATGAATGTTAAGGGTAAATTTCCTCTCTTATAGGTAAATTGATTAAAATTAACGCAGCATTTTGAAAGTGTTATCCTTCAAGAAGAGTCCTCGAAAAATGTAATTTCTCTGTTATAATTCACAGGAATCTGTTTTAATCAAATCTTGACATTAATCAGTTGTTTCATATGTCATCGTATGTTTGTCGAATATTATATAATGTTTTTTTTTTTTTTTTTTTTTTTTTTTTTTCAGATTCGAATCGGTTAGAGAAATGAACACCAGTGTTGTCTACCAAGCGCGAAGACGTTGGTGCTCATTTCTCTAACCGATTCGAATCTGAAAAAAACAAAAAACCATATTATATAATATTCGACAAAAATACGATGACATAACATTATCATATGTTTGTCGAATATTATATATATAGTTCTTTGTATTTTCAGATTCGAATCAGTTGGAGAAGAGAAGTGAGCACCAGTGTTGTCTACCAAGTGTTCTTCGTGCTGCCAAGGTAAGCTCTTATTTATCTTGTTAATTTTGTCAATCGCTCATATTTTTAATTTGGGATACTTGACTGACTGCTAAAATTCATAAGCATAGGCTTCGTTCTTTGGTACGGCTCACATTAATTCCCTTCGCAACAGTATTGGTTTCAGCAGAATTCAGACATTTAGTTGGTCCCCCCTTGACATCCCCCCTTGACATGTTGACGAATAATCTTGTCTTCCGATTCACCTTTCTGGACGACAAGTCTTGTTTAATATGATCATTCGTACACTCCCATATAGGATTATAAAATTCTAACACACTAGCAGATAACAGTTTTATTATAATGACAATTTGACATGTCTGAAGCGCTTCACCTTTTTGGACGACAAGAGTCTTTTTAATATGAACATTCGAACACTTCCAAGGAAAATGGTAAACTTCTAACACACTAGACTAGCAGATAGCAGTTTTATTTATAATGACGTTACATCTCGAGAAAACAAACGTACGTATACATATATATACAGATGTTCACAATCCATAAGCACCCAAAGATGAAAAATAGATTTTTCTGCTTTTGAGGAGAGTATTATATAACCCTCCGTGTTCACCCTTCAATTTTTCCCTTTTGACATCTTCAGATATATCGTTATAAGCTTGACGCGTTCTACTGCAGAAACCGGTTTTCGTGCAAGACGTTTTTTTCAGTAGGCTGCATCGTTGCTTGTTTTCTTGGAAGGGAAAGGTTGGAGGGTTTGAAAGGTCATCCACTCCCCATATCTTATTCTTTTTAGTTATCATGCATTATCTCCCTTTGTCCAGTTTTTTCTTTCTTTTTTTAGGCGTAATCTACGTAGTCGAGTAACGAAAAATAATGTTCTCTCTGCAGTTATTGGAAATTAAAGTAGTGAGACAACGCTCAAGGTGGCGGGGGAGGGCTGGAGTGTTTATTTGATTTGGGAATATTATGATTTTTTCTGATTTCACAAAACTAGAACATATTAAAAAAAAGTTAATTGTAAATAATGGCAAGTGTTGGAAAGATAGAGGTTGGTATACTTTTCGGCTCCCTATGTAAATAGATTGATAGATATATTAGGTAAATAGATAGAGAGATATAAGCTAGAAATATATTACTTCTTAAGTGAAAACCCGTGATTAAAAAAATACATTATTTTTCTTATGTTTTCGTATATTTTTCTTGAGCGATAGCCTGTTTGCTTTTCATAAGTCGATATACTTACATTATTCTCTACATGCAGCATTCATACCTAATAGTTTAAGTCTTATTATTTCCACACATCTTTCTGCTTAATAAGCCATTGAGAACAACCAAATTTGGCTTTTCTTTTTTCTGCATCACCGCAAGACCTGTTACGTGATAGTGAAAACTAGTAAAAAAAAAATATCCAAATGAATGCAACAGAAAACGTGTGGTACGTCTGAATAGATATACTTGCACTTAATCCTTATTAACCCGACTAGTTCAGGTGTTGTTCGCTCCCCTCTTTTCCCCATTTGTTTGTTCTCCCTAAGTTTATTTGCTCCAACTTTTCCAAGTCTCACCGTCACCCGTTTCTTTTCTTGGTGTCGAAGCTCTTGCCTCTGTTCATTTACTTTTTCGTATAGAAGTCTATTTACTTTTTTCCCGTCGTCTTCTAAAGGCGTTTGCAAACCTTTTCTCCCCTCTATCAAATGTTTGCCTAACCCTTCATTATAATTCTTGACTTGCTCTCATCTTCCTCTCCTATAGAATTATTGTGTAAATTTTCCGTCCCTTACTGCTTGCGTTGTACTCTTTCTGAATTAAGTTATAGTCGTTTCTTTCGATGCATTTGCTTCCATGCTTAAATAAATCTTTTAAATGTTTCTCAAGCACTGTTTTGTTTCAATATATCTTTAGTATTTCATTTATCTCGTAACTATAAATGTTATGTATAAATGTCAGCTTGTATTAGCTCAGTTTAGTAATGGTGTTTTTTCTATCATCGTATTGTTAGGATATAATTGTCTTGCCTAGTCACTATTTTCAAACTGAAAGTTATCATTGTAAATGCTGAAACGTAATTAAAATTGAAAAATGATATTTGCAGATTACTTCTTAGTATTTTAAATTTAGATAGATGACAATAATTAAACTTGACTGCTGAGACGCCGCATTTTTCCTGAATGAAGAAGTCGACTCTGTGAACATTTCACTCTTTATTAATTAATTAATTAATTAATTTAATTTAATTTATTTATTCATTTATTTATGTGTTCGTTTACTGATTCCGTATGTCATACCTGAGCACACAAGGGTCATTATGTGTGGTAATACATGAGTGTAATGATTTGTTAAAAATTGTTAAGCCATTGTCAGTGTGTGATACCCAACTATAGAGGTTTACGCTCAAAATACGCAGAGGCATGGCTGTCATAAACAATTCAGTAATACACGTTTCGAATTTGCTTGGTGGAAATGAAATTGTTAACTTTGCAGGTCTTAAAATATGCTGTACATACAATGCTCAGTTGGGATGAGCATTGTATGTACGCGATCTTCGTATTTGTGCAGTTTCTACTAACAATATGAAATGGAGGTGTTTTCACGGAAAAATCACGGATGATTCACGAAAACTTCACATGAAATGCCACGTCTCGGGGATTTTTCGCAAATAATTACGGAAAATTTGTCGTCATTCTTTGACTCAAGGTTTCGTTCTATTTTTTTTTTTATTTTTTTTGCCCTGTTCTATCCAAGGAAAGTTATTGAGAATATATACATTATTTCATTTCCCACCTTTTCCTCCTTCCATCTCTTGGTTCTGCTGTCCTTTCTGTCAGTATCAGTTGAGGTGATCAGAAATAGGTTAAAGCGTGTTCATGTCTGCGGACTCTTCTAGTTTAGTTGGTGGCCATTTCTGACATTGCTTGCAAGGAGTGCGCCAGGTCTTGGGCACCTCTTGCCACCCTACGTCACCCACAGTCCCTGTGCTGTAGATATTATTGATGAAAATGTATTAACACGAACGTAAATTTCTCGAAATATCAAGAAAGATACGACGTCCTAAGATATATCTTTCTGTTTCAAAGGACAACAGTAATGAACCCAGTACTTGTTTAATTCAGCAATGAGTCGTAAAGATAAATAAAAATATAAATAAATGACTTGTCTTCGCTGTCTTTTGAGTCCGCCTTATGTGATACCGTTTGACAGTGTTCGTCTTTCCTTTCCAGGAAACACCTGTTGAGTGAACGAGGTGATGTTGGGTAATTGAGGGCTCAGGAATCTTCGGTGCTGACGGAGATGTATCTACGTCTAGCCCTCCTTTCTATTCTTGGTTCACCTAATATTGTTTTTATTCCTTTCTTATTCTTGCCTATCTTACAGATTCCCTTAAAACCTGGTAATCCGAAAAAGACATTCTAAATAGGAGGCAGAGAGTAAGGATAACCAGAATACGCATTTTTGTTTTTATGTCAATACAGCGGTGAAAAATAAAAAATAATGAAAACACGGCAAGCTAATGAGTGTAAATTTTATCAAAGTATTTATTTATACATCATTGATGCACTCAATTGTTTATGTCCTTTTCCTTTTATAGCTTCATTTATGCGAATTATAATAAATCAGTGTCGTAAGTTTAAATTAAGAGAGTTTGGCACTTTTTTCAGAAATGAATAGGCTTCATGTGAAAAAAAATTATTAAGCTTTTTTCGGCTAAATTGGGCATCGATTCACTCACAGAGAGAGAGAGAGAGAGAGAGAGAGAGAGAGAGAGAGAGAGAGAAGATGAATTTAAGGCTGCGAAACACAGTAACAAAATTAGTTCCGAAATTGAATTGTGGGAGCTTTGCATGCTCAATCTTTTATTACTTTTGGATTAATTAATTACTTCATTTAATTAATTCATTGCTAATTACTTATACCTTTTTCTGTTTAGATTGGTGGCGATACAGATGTGAATGTGTTTTTTTAGTTACATATGAACATGAATATATATATATATATATATATATATATATATATATATATATATATATATATATATATATATATATATATTATATATATATATATATATATATATAATATATATATGCAAGTGCCTATGTGTATTGTTAGCTAATATTATTAAATTATAGTAGTGAATTATGGCCCTATGTGTATGGTTAGCTAATATTATTAAAATATAGTAGTGAATTATGGCTATTTTTTTCACTTTTTCTGGAAGAAGCAAAGGATGTACTCGGGAATCAGCAATATTAAAAGGAAAATAGATAAAACAATTTAAAGATAATGAAAGGGTTTAGGGCATTTATAGTCCCTTTAGAATACTTCAGAATGGCCTGATACGCTTATATTAGGATTCATTCATTGTGTCTCATTCTGCCTTGCTTCCTCTCCCTATATTGCTCCTTGTCTCGACTAAAAACTCCAATTGGTCCCCCGTAGATTAACACGAATTTTCGCTTTTCCCTTTGTTTTGCGTGTCTTCCTCTCTGGAAAATATCCTGGATTTCCATTGGAGCTTTAAATTGCACGAGCTCAATCCCGGTTTAATCCTCTATTACGCAGCTGGCTCTCAAAATTGTCAGTAAGCCTGTTGCAAGGATGATTGAATTTCATAGATAGCTGATGTAGTACCGCCTTTGATTTCGAGTCATCGTGAAAATTCGGGGTTAAAATAGGTTGGTTCGTAAGTGTTTTACCACAGGTTACTTAATTCAGTGGATGGGATCACTGCAAATGTTTCTGTTTTCAATATAATCATCTTTTATCGAGTTCTGAAGAGCTGATCGCATTATATTCAGTGTGTTTAATTATGTTCAATAGCCTGGGACTTTTACTTGGTTGTAGATAAGTTCCATTGCTGTAGCCAAGATTTTTACATCGATTTTCAACTTCCTACTTTATGTTTATTTGACGTTGAAACTGGGTTCATAAATACAGGTTCCATACACTTTGTATAAAAAGAAAATACATTTGCTCTTATTTTCTGCATTACCAGTATGTTGAATATAGCAGGAAATTGTACTAGAAAGTAAACAAGTGTATGCTTAACCCACAATTTACAAACTGATACGATTCAAAGGTCTTTGAGTGTTCGTTGAAGGAAACAGCTCTCGGTTACCATACTTTTCCAATTATCAATTGACTGAGGTAATGTTAAAAAAAAATGTATGTCATCATGAAGTTACCTATACCATGAAGTGGAGGTGATCGTTTCTATTTTCGTTCTACTGCTTCGTCTTATACTAATAATAAAGATAAATAAAAGGATGGCTGAATGTGGATACTTCGATCAAAAATAACTTTCGAAATGAAGAACATTAGACATTCTGTAAATCAAGAGCAATTCTTTTCTCTCATGATTTTATATCACAGTAAACATAACTTCACATAACCACCGTTAAATTAAAAATCATGGCTCCACAGTCAGCTCTCCTCGTGAATACATTTGGGAAGCAAAGGTGATGAAAGACTTGGTTTAGAAGTTTCCTAAACTTTGGCCATGTTTATGCTGAAAATAATTCCTCCTGAAATGAATAAACCGCCTGATATTCCGACCATAATTCGCGATTTAGAACTTTCATATAGTCGCCAGAGTCACATAAACGCCATAAATTAATTCATACATTACTTTTATCGCAGAATGCAGCGTAAATTTTGGCTGGGATAAAGTAAGATTTATATTGCTGTATTACCATTTTTAGTAATTTATTAGAAGAGTTCCGTGCTCTCTATTCAGCGTCCTTTAATAGTGTTTTGGTAGACTTAATGACTCCTAATGGAACAGGAAATATGCATATCACAATTATCTGTATTTTATATTTATATTCTCATACTTAGTGAAAATAGGCATGCTTTTGTAGTATTGTATAAATTTATGATGCGCAAGTTATTTGTGTATAGGAGTGTTAAACCAAAATTGCAAACTTAAAATAGACGACTACAAATATATATATATATATATATATATATATATATATATATATATATATATATATATATATATGTATATATATATATATATATATATATATATATATATATATATATATATATATATTATATATATGTGTGTGTGTGTGTGTGTGTGTGTGTGTGTGTGTGTGTGTGTGCAGAATATAAGCAAACACCAAAACAGTTACTTTGGCACATAAAAAATTGTGTTTTGAAGAGGATAGAATGCGAACAGACATGAAATGCCAAATATTACCTGATCATTTGCATGTTAATTAACTTTTGTCTTATTTTTTATGATTAAGTTAGGTGCTTGGATTTTTATTGCATATGTTATTTTCGTCTCTCTCTCTCTCTCTCTCTCTCTCTCTCTCTCTCTCTCTCTCTCATAATAACCAATTCAAGTCCTAGAGTTGTCTTGCCAAACTTTCTTAATTCCAAGGGATAGATTTCCCCCTCCCCTGCGTTCGATCTTGAGAAGATCCTTATCAGTTCACAACTAACTACGGAAAGGCAAGGAGGCCATCTCTGTAGATCTGCTTATATAGTTCTTGTATCGTTTTCTTTGCTCCTCTTCTAAGAGCTGAAAGGGCTCACGGACAAGTTGGCTACAGTACATTACCGTGAGCGCCCCCCCCCCCCCTTCCCCAGCCTCTCTCTACTCTCTCTCTATCTCTCTCTCTCTCTCTCCTCTCTGGTGGCTAGTACAGTTGGTAACGTTCTTGTAATCTCGGGGCTAAAGTTCGCTTCTCCATCAGGTAGCTAATAGTGAGACTATAGTAGATTCACATCAACCGTGCATCTGTCTAGGCCAGTCCCTTACGACGCTCCTGATTGGCTGTTGATAAGCCAATCACACGGCTGGAAACCCTCAGTCTCTCTCTATAGTTCACGTAGGCAGGATGTATGTTCCACTCCTCCTAAGGGACACTTCTTTCAAAAGTATTCCTTATGAGAAGTGGAACATACATCCTGCCTATGTGAACTCTCGAGAGAGACTGAGAGTTTCCACCCTATGATTGGCTTATCAACAGCCAATCAGGAGCGTCGTAAGGGACTGGCCTAAACATTAGATGCACGGTTGATGTGAATCTACAATAGTCTACTAGCGATCACTGCCATGAGTGACGCCACGGTAGGGGGTTAAAAGTTACCTGGCTGACGTCCGCCCGAGAGGTAGTAGCCTGTTGGAGGACTGAAATTGCTACTTTTACGACGTCTTCGTATTCGTCAAAATATCTTTTTTTTTTACATAATCCCGCAGGGGAGAGAGATAGCCTTCAATGATCACCTTTTGTATTTATTTGATAAATGAAATGTCCTATAAACATATCGATGATTACAATATTACTAATATTAAATGTCCTTGGATAAGTTTGAACGTTTTACTCTTGTTATTCACATTTGTCAACCGTGAGTAAGATTAAAACTTAACAGCGATATTCTATTGACTAGAATCGTATGAAATTATTAAAATAAAGACTGAAAGATTGACTGGAACTGCAGTTATTTTTTTTTTTAACCGGATAAACCTTCAGTTCTTCTGCCCACCTGTTACTGTTGTTGCTGTGAAGTCTAGATGAAAATACATTAAGGCTAAAATTTTTAAAGAAAAGCTTACTTCAGTTATCAAATACCTAAAACATTAAACTTTATTTTCATTTGCATAAGAATATAAACGGATGACAGCTGTTTCATAGGAAAAACAAACTTGCACACGCATGAGCTGGCAGAATGAGAGATTGCAACAATGTTATGCAATCAAAAGTTTGTGTTCTGGAATAGTTTTTGTTTTTCGCTTTATGAAGTAACAAAATTTATGAGGGATGAAAATGTTTGCCAGTTTATAATAATCTGGGAGTGTCACAGCATTGTCAACTTTTTGAAAGTTAAAACGAATTTCAAAAACTTTTGGACGGAAATTAAATTCGACGGAGACGTGACCGGGATGAAACATAATCGGGAAAGCATCTGATTTTATAACAATTAAAAATCGTGTGTTTTCATTTGAGGCAAAAAATTATCGACACATTAACGAAAGGGTTAAAGAATCGAAGAACAAATAAGAGAAATGTTCAAGAAATAAAGAAATAATTTCTCTAAATGGATTGTGAATCTCTCGCAAAGTAAAACTACGAAAGTGTTTATTTCTTTGCTATTTATACCTTTATTATACATTTGTATTTAAAACAACATAATTACAGGGATTCTTTACAGATTATAGAATATTTAACCAGTGGAAATTGAACTATTCAGAATCTCGCGTTGTTCATATAAGAAAATATTAGTTAAATGAATTATTCGGACAATAATAATAATGAAAGTAGTGACATATATCATTTGGGTATTTACTTACACTTTCGATCTATGCACCAAATTCACATTTTTAGTTTCTGTGAAAGAAAACTACTGATACTGCTATTTGTCTGTCCGTCCGCACTTTTTCTGCCCGCCTCAGATCTTACAAACTACTGAGGTTAGAGGGCTGCAAACTGGTATGTTGATCATCCACCCTCCATTCATCAAACATACCAAATGGCAGGCCACTAATCTTGGTAGTTTTTATTTTCTTTAAGATTGAAATTAGCCATGATCGTGCGTTTGGGACGGCCATAGGTGTCAACAACACAGGCTACCACCGGGGCGTGGCTGAAAGTTTCATGGCCCATCTGACCTTCAGTCAGATGAAAAATTGTGGTTGCTTTCGTTGCAAAACCCTAAAGAACAACTGTTGGCCCATCCGCCAAGAAGGAAATTTCCGCAAGCAACTTTTATTTACGAACCATAAATTTTCCCTGCTCCAGCCAGAGTCACAATTTGTCTTACCTTTTCCGCACATTGAATTTCACTTCG
>NC_087203.1:95647167-95666480 GCF_015104395.2 Macrobrachium nipponense
CAATCTCATGGTGAACCCAACTTTCTCTATATATATAATAGAGAGGACAGAAGTTAATGGATTTCTAAGAAAAATAAAAAAGACATCATAATGATACCACTTATCAAAAACTGTTTGTTACTGGTTTCTTCCTTTAGTATCCTATACGGTTTACCAAATTCATAAACCTAATACTCCTGTTAGACCCATTATGGCCGCATATAATAGCCCCATCCTTCTCTATTTCTAAATTTTTAGCCCGCCTGCCTCTCTGCATTTTAGTTTAAACGAATAAACTTTAAAGAATGGATACGAATTTTCAACAACAACAAAATTTTCAACCAACCAAGATGGTGATATTTTATGGTTAGCTTTGACGTCGAATGACTCTTTACTAATATGCCATTGAATGAAACTATAGATATCATTTTTAAATAGGATTTTTATCAATAACGATACTCTGTTTTAACGGTTTTTAATAGGTCTACTTTTAAACAATTTCTGGAACTTGCTGTGCAAGATTCTATGTTTGTTTTTAACCAGCAACTCTATTCGCAGGTCGATGAAGTTGCAATGGGATCACCTTTAGGTCCTATATTTGCCAACGTTTTTCATGTCGGACTTGGAAACAAAATTTTTAGATCAATGTGACTCTTTCTGTTAAACCAGCTTATTATAGAAGATATGTAGATGAACACTTTTGCACTTTTTAAATATCCATGGCAATGTGCACAGTTTTTACAATACATTAATCAAACGACACTCAAATATTCAGTTCACGATGAAAACGGAGAGCAATGACAGTTTACCATTCTTAGATATGAATGTTACAAGAATTAACTCTGAATTCTCCACAGCAGTTTATAGGAAAAACACATATACAGGACTAGCCAACAACTATTACAGTTCTTGTCAAAAAACTTTTAAATTAAACACTATTGACACCGTGGTTCATAGAGCATTGAAATACTCTTCTAACTGGTCCATTTTTCATAATGAAATAGAATTTTTATTAAACTTTTTTCAGAGAAATTCTTATCCTAAAGACGTAGTTCTCAAAATCATTAACGTACTATTAACCAAATTTCTCCAATCATCTATAGCTAATTTCGATGTTCAAAAGCTGATTTTTGCATCCATCCCATATGTTTGTGATACCAAATCTCACGCGGTACTCACGCAAATCATTGAACGGGAAATTCCATGCCTTCAACTCAAACTTATTTCTAACAATCCATGCAGAATAGGCTCATTTTTTTAACTTTAAGATCGCCTGCAGGCCTTTATGAGATCGACGTTGTTTACAATTCACATACCCTGACGTCCTGGGTCTTACGTTGGATCAACACGTAGGTTACTGGCAGGTACGATATTGCAGTCGCATGGGTTACAGTTTTTCGTACTGGTCAGAGAATTAAGCAACCAGAATTCTCAAATATTAAAAATCATTCAGCAATATGTAAAATAGAAGTCTTGAAACAGCACTTCTCCATTATTGGTTATACGAGAGACCCAGATCACCTAACTACCCTAGCGTCCTTACTCATTAATAGACCTGGGTTCTTTCATTGAACAGTAACTACGGCTTCACCTTTGTATCTGGCATAGATGTGGTCTTGTTTGGAACGCCAAAGTTGTTTGCCATTCCTTCTCTGTCTCTTACCCTGGATGGTGGTGTTTTTAGTTCTCTCTCTTGGTTCTTTTGCCTTGTTTTTAAATCTTTTACTTTTACAGTATTTTAATGATGTAATATTTATAGTATTTACGAGGAAAATCCTTTATAATGTTTGTTTTTATTTCACAGACTGATGATGCATCCTGGTTTTTGTATGCGAAACGTTTCTTAAATAAACTATGATATTCTACTAAGATGTATCACGAATCCCCCTAAAATGCTGTGATATTGCTGACTGGAGATTGTATATATATATATTATATATATATATATATATATATATATATATATATATATATATATATATATATCTATTATATATTTTTATATATATATATATATATATATATATATATATATATATATATATATATATATATATATATATATATATATATATATTATATTGCATATATTTCTCTAGCTGCCATTAAGCAGACACCAGACCTTATTATAAGACACATTGTATATGAAAAGCATATATTAATTTGTATAATGCTTAAGTAATTATTTATGAGACGTGAAAGAGTATATTTACCTGAATATAGAGAGATCGTGAGCAGGAAGATTATATATACTATATATCATTGGAATGAGATATAACTTGATTTCCATGGAATATATATTCTTATAATTATTTAATTTTAATTGTTAACTATTATTAAAGTATATATAATACGTGTTTAACCTGTAATGGTATCGTCATTTGTCTTATGAAATTATGTTCTTAAAGCATTATCCTGCTTAATATGCATATAATATTATATTTAAATTTTTTACCTCAATGTCCCATTTCTGTTAATGTTCCTACTCTCATATTACTCCTCTTATTCGTCTTTGTCGCTGGAATACTTTTTTTTTTTTGTGCATTTTGTTTGTTTAACTTTTCTTAGAAAAATAGATTACATATCATACTAGGGGGTAACTTTGTCCAGTAGAGAAAGATAATTTTTTGGGGTCCATTCTTTAACCCAACTTTGGAAGCGATTGTTGGTCCCCTCTGCAGTTTTCATAAACCAGCTTTTACATTCCCCTTTACCCAGTGCTCTTATCTTCTTCACACATAGGCCCTATCAGCAAGGGCACAGGAGAAAGCAGTCGCGCCCTCGTCTCTGTTCTTGGCTGTGAGCCATGGTGCAGTTGTCGTAATTTGCTCACCTCCATCCAGGCTCTGGCTGTCCAGACACGGCCGTGCGGACAACAGACTTCTGTTTGTTTACAGAATTTGTTTGCCAACGGACTAAGTCTCCCAGAGAAAGTCTGGTCGTGCGGACGGGGCTTTAGTTGTAATTGGCAGTTGACAGACATCGTGACACTGAGTAGGAAATATATGGTATCGCAGTAAATAATGGAAAAACAGAGAGAGATAGACAGGGAGAGAATTTCACCACCCAGCTTAAACTTACAGTAAAATTTACTATTAATCACATAAAAGTTCGGGGTTCTTATAAGTGAAAAGCTGCTGTAGCCAGATCTACTATCATTGTACACACACACACTGCACACAAACACACACACCACACACACACACACACACACACACACATATATATATATATATATATATATATATATATATATATATATATATATATATATATATATATATAATATTAAAGATTTTCAAAATAGGTTTTACTTCCTTCCTGTACGTCTTGCGGTGCTTTTCATTTTTTTGTTTTGACACTCACCCTGATATTTATTTATCTTTACCGTAGGCAACAACCATCTCATTCAAAAAACCCAAATGGACTTTTATTTGGCTAAGTGTGGCTTGGGACACGCATATCATATTCGGCAAAGTTGATGAGTCATACCGTTTGAAGTCAAGTCCATGACACACATTTTGCTGTAAAATGTAAAAGCTGCAGAGAGAAAGAGAGAGAGAGAAAATGATATACTCGGTTTGTATATTAAATATATGTGAACCTACATAAGACTGGCTTAACAGTGCAAAGGGAGAGATACTGTTAAAAGAGAATATAACTCAGGGTCAATGGAGAGAATGATATTTTGTGAATATTTTGATGAACTGTTGAGTGCAAAGGCTACAAGAGAGCCACAGCAGAATGATGCAAATGTGGAGAAGCTTGGATTATGTTTGGGAAGTGTTAATGAAAGACATCAGGTTGCCTATTAAAGGGTGAATATATGAAGACAGCAGGAGTGAACGGGTTTACAGGTGGGGCTTATTTGATTAATGCTTTATGGCTATGCTGGCATGTCTAGGTGAGGGCAAAAAGGTCTCACAAAGAAGTGGGTGAGACGCAGGATTGTCTCTTCATTTATATCTAAAAAAAAATTGCGTAGAAAAGTCCATAGAATTATAAGGTATTAATTTTAGTATTCCAAGGGAGGTGTATGGTAGGATATTGACGTAGAACTATATCACAGACGACGAAATTTGACAGGGGAAGAACAGTGTAGATTTAAACAAAGAGTAGGGTGTGTAGATGGAGTGTGTATTATTTATTGTGAAATAGTTCGGGAAGACTTAAACAAAATTCATGGGCAAAAGTTGTATCAATAACACATGATGAAAAGAGAAAAAAAAAACTAACAATAATAGACGTAATGCGGAGGTGCTGAAAAGCATGAGATAATGTTTCCGGGTTTTTGTTTTTATTTTTTGTTTTATTTGATGATAATATTTAGACTATCAAGCCACGCACTCTGGTACTTTTTTGACGCCCCTTTCAAGTGCTTTAAGACCGTTGGATAGAGGTAGCTTGGAGTAGCTGGACAGCAGAATAATGAGAGCCAAAAAATATAGGGGCTGAAGTAAACTTAATCAAGAGGTAGAACTTGGGTTACGATAAGAGCAATTAGTTATAGTAGGCTGAACAGTAAGATTGAAGAAAGGAAGAGGAAAACGGAGGTAACGTAAAAAGATAACGAGTGGGTGCAATCTAGCGGGCCGATGGGGCGCATCAAGCATTGATTGCAATGCTTACAGTGCACCATGAAAATGGTTTGTGGTTTTTGTAAAGGCGAATGCAACTACTTTTCTTTATTTTGTTTATAAAAAAAAAATTTTTTTTATTTATTTGATTTATTATTTTTTTATTATTATTTTTGTATTTTTGTCAGAAACCAGTGTGTGGTTTCACAACTTGAATATTTGTTCAAAATGATTTTGGGAGTGGAAGCATCAACGTCTTCATGCAGAAGCATACTGAATGGTAAATAACGACCGTCTTTGCATGTCAAAAAAAAAGAAAGAGAGAGAGAGGGAGAGAGAGAGAGAGAGAGAGAGAGAGAGAGAGAGCTTCTAAAAGCATCGCTGGGTTTCTTCGACTTTCCAGAGTCTTTGATCATTGCTGTCTTCCCTCGTTAGAGGGAGATTGTGAATTGCGGCTTTGCTGTGGAAATTCTGAATGTGATCACTGAACATTCCTCTCTCTCTCTCTCTCTCTCTCTCTCTCTCTCTCTCTCTTGTTAAAGCCAAACCCCGACCATGAAGTTCTATTTCATAACCATCTTATTCGGACAAGTTTCTTCCCTTTTTAAATGCCGTCCTTTTATATATAGTGAATTTGCGTTTGTGTTTTTTCAAGGGCACCAGAGAGGACCAAGTGTCAGTTATGCATCTAAGACGGCTTTACGTTTCAGGTGATATATATAAATATATATATATATATATATATATATATATATATATATATATATATATATATATACACACATATATATACATATATATATATATATATATATATATATATATATATATATATATATATATATATATGTGTGTGTGTGTGTGTGTGTGTGTCCTACTTCGTTTAATATCAGTTTTATATAATTGCTGTATATTATTGGTGAGCTTTTCGACTTTTTTCTCATATCTCAAATCCACTACACACACACACACACACACACACACACACACACACACACACACACTATATATATATATATATATATATATATATATATATATATATATATATATATTATACACTTGATTTTAAGAGGCAATTTTTTTGTTTTTATGCAAATAAATCACGAAGGGTAATGATAATGTTCTATAACGCACAACAGCCTAAAAGTAATTGTTGTTGCTGTACGGAGTTTCTCGATGTTCACAAATAAGTTGTGTTTTTTGAAACGTATTACTAGAAAATCAGTAATGAGTAAGAATACAAATCTAGCTGAAATTTTGCATTGGAAATTCTCTTGTACAAGAGACAAAAGAGTTTGACAGTTTTAAAAGAAAGATGGATTTTGAAGTAAAATGATGAAAGTTTTTATTATTAACCGGGATTTTTTTAAATTTTTATCAACGTTTTCCTCACGTCTCCCATACACAAACTAAAAATAAACTAGTCAACATTGACTTTCGCAGGAAGCAAATTGTATTACCAGTCTCACTGATCATGGAAAAAATATTCACTGGAACTGGAAAACGACCCTGATAAAGTTAGAGCGTCAGTTTCTCTACATCAGTTAAGTGGAAAAAGAAACAGGAAACATCAACGCTTCTCTTTCACGTCTGGTCCCGGTCTTTTTCGGGCCCCGGGAAATACCGGACTTTTTGGGGAAAAGTTGCACAAACAATATTACCATCCGTGAAAGCGGATAAACTCGCTTGTTCTAATAAAAGCAACCCGTTGTTGTATCAGTGGTGCCGGTCCAAAATCCCACAGCCTCTCTCTCTCTCTCTCTCTCTCTCTCTCTCTCTCTCATGCGCACACACTCAAACATTTAACTGTTTGCGATATAAAACCGTAAATTGCAGTGTATATATCTGGTGTTTTAAATACATCATTACTTCGGAGTTATTGTGCACAAATTAATATTCGTTTATCAAGTTTATTTTAGACTGGAAGGTCAAGTAAATATATTATTGATAAGCGGACGTCAATTGATACCCTCTCCGAGTTTACAACTGGATTTTAAATGACATTCTTGAGGATTATTTATTCCTTATTCCAAAGTGGAATGGGGAGACGGTTTTTGTATATGAAACGTTTTATGTAATCGCGTATGTATAGAAGTATGTATATTAATTTATGGATGGATATCAGTATGTATATTAATTTCCGTATGTAAATGTATATGCTTCGAACTGAAAGAAACTGGTGTTTAAAAAAAAAATGTTATGGTATAATGTATTATATAATCACGTTATTGGTAAAAGATTCATCGTTGATATATATAACACTGAAGCGTTAGCTCTTCTTTAATAGCGAGATTAAATTGTTCTAACATACGTATTATTTTTTTTTTTTTCATGGAAGGTTTTTAGTTCTCTGTAAGAATGATTCTTGTGCCGGCTTTGTCTGCCCGTCTCTATTTTTCTGTCTGCCCTCAGATCTTAAAAACTACTGGGCTGCAAATTGGTATGTTAATCATCCACTCTCCAATCGTCAAAAATACCAAATTTTCAGCCCTCTAGCCTCAGTAGTTTTTATTCTATTTAAGGTTAAAGTTTCATGTGCCGCGGCTCATACAGCATTATACCGAGACTGCCGAAAGATAGATCTGTTGCCGGTGACCTTGATTATACGCTGTACAGAAAACAAAATGGCGCCGAAGAAACTCCGGCGCGTTTTTTATTTGGCTATTTGCGAATCACAGGCCAAAAGATTTTTTATGAAATTAATAAGATAACACGAAGTAGTCCCTCTATGGTTTTATTTTATGAGTTCGTATTCTGTGATAAGTTTAGATAAGGACAGAAAATCAGTTGTCAAGTAACCCTTGAACTGGTTCTCTTCCCTGGTTCTTAAAGGAGCGTGATTACGGTTTTGAATTTTTATATGACATTATCAATGACCCATTATATATGTTCAGAGTGGAAGCCCATTATGTGTTCAGAATGGAAACCCATTATGTGTTCAGAATGGAAACCCATTATGTGTTCAGAATGGAAACCCATTATGTGTTCAGAATGGAAACCCATTATATATGTTTCAGAATGAAACCCATTATGTGTTCAGAATGGAAACCCATAATATATGTTCAGAATGGAAACCCATAATATATGTTCAGAATGGAAACCCATTATATATGTTCAGAATGGAAACCCATTATATATGTTCAGAATGGAAACCTATTATATATGTTCAGACTGGAAACCCATTATGTGTTCAGAATGGAAACCCATTATATATGTTCAGAATGGAAACCCATTATATATGTTCAGAATGGAAACCCATTATATATGTTCAGAATGGAAACCCATTATGTGTTCAGAATGGAAACCCATTATATATGTTCAGAATGGAAACCCATTATGTGTTCAGAATGGCACCCATTATATATGTTTTCAGAAATGGAACCTATTATATATTGTCCAGAGTGGAAAGCTCATTATATATGTTCAGATGGAAACCCATTATATATGTTCAGAATGGAAACCCATAATTGAACTCTGGCTGAAGCGAAGTTGTATCAGATGCTTTGTTCTTAATGAACATTCCACTGGATTTAGGAGTTTTTGCTTGTTTCCTTTTTCCATTGCTTTGTTAATTTTTGAATAAATAAAGCTCGTGCGATTCACTAATGACGAGGTGAACGTGGGTTGTGAACGACCCGCATTATTTACAGCTAATTATATTTATCACGGGGTAATAATTTTTTAATCTTCGATGAATTGACGGTTTCCGTGCCACTTTATTTGACGACTTTTGGCGTATATTAGGTTTATTTTTTTCATTTTGTTTTATTGTATCGTCGTTTGTTATAGCCTTCACATAAAACATTCGTGAAATGCAATAGTATTATTTCTTGTTCCAGTAATTTCTCCTTTATATCCCCCGCCCCCATCTCCCTCTCTCTCTCTCTCTCTCTCTCTCTCTCTCTCTCTCTCTCTCTCTCTCTGTCTCTCTCTCTCTCTCTCTCTATCTACTCTGTCTCTCTCTCTTCTCTCTCTCTGAGAACAAAAAGAGAAAAGATTCTGAACATTGTTTTCAACCTCCTCTGATTTGATTTGTGCCACTCCCAATAAAAATCTGATCTTCACGATGCTTTTTTGTTGCTAGCTATTAATAGATGATAGAATCAGTATTATTATTAGATGAACCTATTCACAGGAACAAACACACGGGGACATGACGTGGTCAAGCTTCTAAAGAATGTTGGTTTCAATCTCCCACCGCAGACCCTACACTGCAGTAGTAATTGATCATGACACAGAGGCAGACATTTTTCATTGACCTGGGGGAGTCGCGAACCCGCGACGTCTGAGTCGCGTTCAAAAACAACACTATCACTATACCAGCTAACCAATAATCGCAGATTTTTTCCATTTTCCCAGCCTTTCATTTCGATAGAAAAATATATTTTTAAATGAGGATCATATGTCCCTCTTGGCTTGATCTGGCGGAGAACCTGAAAAGTGAAGCAGTCACATCTAATTATGGTTAATGATGTTTTAGATAACAGGAATTATTGAAATAAATTCACTGAAAGTACTTTGAAAATTTAATTTACGACAAATTGAAATTTGCGACTAATTTTCTACCATCAGGTTTCCATTATCCTTCTCAAAAAATGCAGTAGGCAATTTCATCTCGCATTTAACGAAAAATTGAACTTTTCCTTTTTAGCCTTTGTTTTGACTTTCGCTCTCTAATAGGTAATTGATTGTTTTATCTTTGGAACTAGTCTATTTTTATTGTTGCTTTTTCATTAGGTTTTTTTTTTTTTTTTTTTTTTTTTTTTGGCATTGTCCGTAAGATTGGATAAGTTATTTGCTTATACCTGCTTCATTTATAGTGATTTTTCAAGGCTGGGTTTGTAGTGGTTCTCTCTAAAGTTTTTTTTGAATAGGAATTTCAATATAAAATTCAACCGTCGCTCCATTCAATTTGATCCTGCGTACATTTCTTCCCTGAATCTATAAATAATTAATTCTTGGAGTACTGTTTATGAATTTGATCTTTGATCATTTTGCTGATGAAATATATTGTATATGTATACGATGCATGTATTTATGGATGCTTGATTTTCAGGCCACGATTGACTGACCAGGGAAAATTCGCATGTATAAGTGTTTTCGAGATGGTTTTCGTTCTATGTAACCTTAGAGGCAGTGTGATTCAATGTCAATATTATAGCATATCTACGCAGATATACACAAATATAGGCCTTTTAATCCAGTTAATACTATATAGAAACCAACAGTTTTTGTCACAAACTTCATTTGAATACATTTTGTTCAGCATTTTCCTTGAAAGAGCTTTCCTTCGCTTTGCCTTGCGGTTTGTATTGAGTGCAATGTTTTGTACTGATGATGGGTAACATTTCCTGGAAAACTGCAAATAACTCGCCTTCGTAAATGCATTTACTGTCGAAGTCCTGTAGCAAGTGTCAGCTGTATCATAAGTGAAACAGTTGCCCCTACTCCCGTGCCTTAGACACTTTTTGTTTATAATATCCTCCCGTAGGAGGCTAGTGCCGTCATTGCAAAGTGCCTTCGGCCCCTAGCTCCAACCCCTTTCGTCCCTCTTACTGTACCTCCTTCCATATTCTCTTCCTTCCATCTTACTTTCCACCCTCTCTTAACAATTGAATCATAGTGCAACTGCGGGGTTTCCTCCTGTTACACCTTTCGAACGTTTTACTGTCAATTTCCGTTTCAACGCTAAATGACCTTATATAGGTCCCAGTGCTTGGCCTTTGGCCTATATTCTATATTCAATTCAATTCAAATAACATCCCTGCCAACAGTAGTGTGTTTTATAATCATATTTTTTTGTGGTATATATATATATATATATATATATATATATATATATATATATATATATATATATATATATATAGAGAGAGAGAGAGAGAGAGAGAGAGAGAGAGAGAGAGAGAGAGAGAGAGAGAGAAATTATCTTTGGCACCACCCCTTGTCTCGTGATAGTAACCGGCGAGCACCTCTGAGTAGAGTTATTATTACTTTTTCTCTCTTTGTTTAACTATTATATAGCAGCTGGTTTCCGTTTTTTTTCCTTATTCTGCTCTATATTTGCGTTTTTTTTTTCTCTACTTACCCTTACTCGTCTCTCTTTTCATCTCCGGTCTACCTGCTCCGAACCCGGCTTCCCAATACTCGAATATTGCCCATAGCGTAAAACGGTTCGGGTAATTTGCAATTTCCTACACAGCTGCTGCTGAGTATGGCCCTCGAAAGGGACAGTTCTGTAAAGAGGAAGGGTTTTTTCTCTGCTTTATTCAATAATATAATAATTTATGAGTGCAGGAAGTTTTTTCTTTTTTTATTCATAACAATATAATAATTTGTGAGCGCCAAGAATGGCTATAACTAATTTTTTGGTTCATTTCTTTAGTTTTCTGTAAAAGGTCAACTTTTCAGATGGCAATATGTTTGTCCGGTCGCATTATATCTGTCCGCCCTCAAAGTATAAAAACTACTGAGGCTAGAGGGCTGCAAATTGGTTTTTTGATTATCCACCTTCCAAACGTCAGACATACCAAATTGCAGCTCTCAGCTTAGGAATTTTAAATTTGTTTAAGATACAGTTACCATGAGTATGCGGTGCAGCAACACAGGCTCTACCGGGCCGTGGCTGAGAGTTTCATACGCCATTATTCTTGATGTGATGATCATCATCTTTTACACAACCGTGAATGCATCCTTGCAAAGGCTTCCTTTATCCCTTTTCTCCCTGCGTTTTGTAAAAGGGCAAATTAGTTCAGGGCATTAAATTTACTAGTTTCACGATGTGGAGAAATTTCCTTTAAACGTGTAATGTTATTTAGAATATTTCTCTAAATAGTTTTATATTTTCAATAAATAATTTTTATCACCATTTTTAGTTTTCTGTAAATGAAAACTATTTACCACTTCACGATTTCGTTATCGATGTTTTCAAATCTGCATATTCTGTCGAAAAGGTCGGCGGCAGTTAGATCGTTCACATGAAGGCAATGCAGAATATTGTGTAAGGAATAAAAAGTTGTATAAGTAAACGCAAAAGGAAAATTGATGTTGTTAATCATGACAGAAAGTTAATAGTGAAGATAATGGCATTAGCACAGAGGAGAATAAAGAAGTGTATAGGAGTCCTCACATAATCATCGCACTCAAAAGCAGCTTCATTGTTATTGTCTTGTGCTGATGTGATTTCTGTTTAATGATTTGTTTCGGTATTAACTCCAGGAGCAGAACACGATTCACTTACAACATTTAAACACTATATAAGAAAACAACGTTAATCTTGCAAATGAATGTTAAGGGTAAATTTCCTCCTCTCTTATAGGTGAATTGATTAAAAATAACGCAGCATTTTGAAAGTGTTTATCCTTCATGAAAAGTCCTCGAAAAATGTGATTTCCTCTTTTGTTATTCACAGTAATATGTTTTTAATCAAATCTTGACACTATTCAGTTGTTTCATATGTCATCATATGTTGGTCGAATATTATATAGATAGTTTTTATTTCTTTTTTCAGATTCGAATCAGTTTGGAGAAGTGAGCACCAGTGTTGTCTACCGAGTGTTCTTTGTGCTGCCAAGGTAAGCTCTTATTTTTATCTTGATAATTTTGTCAATCGCTCAATTTTTAATTTGGGATACATGACTGCTAAAATTCATAAGCATAGGTTTCGTCCTTTGGAACGGATCGCATTAGTTCCCTTCGCAGTAGTATTGGTTTCAGCAGAATTCTGACATTTAGTTGGTCCCCCTTGACATCCCCCCCTTAACATCCTGACGCAATAATCTTGTCTTCCGAATTTTGACATGTCTAAAACGATTCACCTTTCTGGACGACAAGTCTTGTTTGATATGATCATTCGAACACTTCCATATAGGATTATAAAATTCTAACACACTAGCAGATAACAGTTTTATTATAATGACAATTTGACATGTCTGAAGCGCTTCACCTTTTTGGACGACAAGAGTCTTTTTAATATGAACATTCAAAACACTTCCAAGGAAAATGGTAAACTTCTAACACACTAGACTAGCAAAATAGCAGTTTTATTATAATGACGTTACATCTCGAGAAAACAAATGTACCGTATACATATATCTACAGATGTTCACAATCCATAAAGCACCCAAAGATGAGAAAATAGATTTTTCTTTTTTTGAGGAGAGTATTATGTTAACCCTCCTTGTTCACCCTTCAATTTTCCCTTTTGACATCTTCAGATATATCGTTATAAGCTTGACGCGTTCTACTGCAGAAACCGGTTTTCGTGCAAGACGTTTTTTTCAGTAGGCTGCATCGTTGCTTGTTTTCTTGGAAGGGAAAGGTTGGAGGGTTTGGAAGGTCATCCACTCCCCATATCTTATTCTTTTTAGTTATCATGCATTATCTCCCTTTGTCCAGTTTTTTCTTTCTTTTTTTAGGCGTAATCTACGTAGTCGAGTAACGAAAAATAATGTTCTCTCTGCAGTTATTGGAAATTAAAGTAGTGAGACAACGCTCAAGGTTGGCGGGGGAGGGCTGTAGTGTTATTTGATTTGGGAAAATATTATGATTTTTTTCTGATTTCACAAAACTAGAACATATTAAAAAAAGTTAATTGTAAGTAATAGCAAGTGTTGGAAAGATAGAGGTTGGTATACTTTTCGGCTCCCTCTGTAAATAGATTGATAGATATATTGGTAAATAAGATAGAGAGATATAAGCTAGAAATATATTACTTTTCTTAAGTGAAAACCCGTGATTAAAAAAAATACTTATTTTTCTTATGTTTTCGTATATTTTTTCTTGAGCGATAGCCTGTTTGCTTTTCATAAGTCGATATACTTTACATTATTCTCTACATGCAGCATTCATACCTAATAGTTTAAGTCTTATTATTTCCACACATCTTTCTGCTTAATAAGCCAATTGAGAACAACCAAATTTGGCTTTTCTTTTTTTTTCTGCATCCACCGCAAGACCTGTTGACGTGATAGTGAAAATAGTAAAAAAAAAATATCCAAATGAATGCAACAGAAAACGTGTGGTACGTCTGAATAGATATACTTGCACTTAATCCTTATTAACCCGACTAGTTCAGGTGTTGTTCGCTCCCCTCTTTTCCCCCTCCCATTTGTTTGTCTCCCTAAGTTTATTTGCTCCAACTTTTCCAAGTCTCACCGTCACCCGTTTCTTTCTTTTTTGGTGTCCGAAGCTCTTGCCTCTGTTTTTCATTTACTTTTTCGTATAGAAGGTTCGATTTACTTTTTTTCCCGTTGTCCTTCTAAAGGCGTTTGCAAACCTTTTTTCCCCCCTCTAGCAATGTTTTTCCTAACCCTTCATTATAATTCTTGACTTGCTCTCATCTCCTCTCCTATAGAATTGTTGTGTAAATTTTTCGTCCCTTACTGCTTGCGTTGTACTCTTTTCTGAATTAAGTTATGTGGTTTCTTTCGATGCATTTTGCTTCCATGCTTAAATAAATCTTTTAAATGTTTTTCTCAAGCACTGTTTTGTTTCATATATCTCCAGTTTTTTCATTTATCTCGTAACTATGATGTTTATGTATAAATTTCAGCTTGTATTAGCTCAGTTTAGTAATGGTGGTTTTTTTCTATCATCGCATTGTTAGGATATAATTGTCTTCCCTAGTCACTATTTTTCAAACTGAAACGTTATCATTATAAATGCTGAAACGTAATTAAAATTGAAAAGTGTATTTGCAGATTACTTCTTAGTATTTTAAATTTAGATAGATGACAAATAATTAAACTTGACTGCTGAGACGCCGCATTTTTTCCTGAATGAAGAAGTCGACTCTGAACATTTCACTCTTTTATTTATTTTATTTATCTATTTATTTTATTTATTTATTTAATTTATTTATTTATTTATGTGTTCGTTCTGATTCCGTATGTCATACCTGAGCACACAAGGGTCATTATGTGGTTATACATGAGTGTAATGATTTGTTAAAAATGGTTAAGCCATTGTCAGTGTGTGAATGCCCAACTATAGAGGTTTACGCTCAAAATACGCGCAGGTGTGGCTGTCATAAACAATTCAGTAATACACGGTTTCGAATTTGCTGGTGAAATGTTAACTTTGGCAGGTCTTAAATATGCTGTATCATACAATCTCAGTTGGGATGAGTATTTGTATGTACGCGATCTCGTATTTTGTGCAGTTTTCTACTAACATGTGAAATGGATGTGTTTTCACGGAAAAATCACGGATGATTACGAAAACATCACATGAAATGCCACGTCTCGGGGTGGGGATTTTTTCGCAAATAATTGAGTGTTACGGGGAAATTTTGTCGTCATTCTTTGACTCAAGGTTTCGTTCGGGGGGGGTTTTTTTTTTTTTTTTTTTTTTTTTGCCCTGTTTCTATCCATGGAAGTTATCGAAGAAAATATACATTATTTAATTTTCCCCCACCTTTTCCGCCTTTCCATCTCTTTGGTTCTGCTGTCCTTTCTCTCAGTAATCAGTTGAAGTGATCAGAAATAGGTTAAAACCGCGTTTTCATGTCTGCGGACTCTTCTAGTTTTAGTTGGTGGCCATTTCTGACATTGCTTGCAAGGACTGCGCCAGGTCTTGGGCACCTCTTGCCACCCTACTCAACCCACAGTCCCTTGTGCTGTAGAATATTATTGATGAAAATGTATTAACACGAACGTAAATTTTCTCGAAATATCAAGAAAGATACGACGCCCTAAGATATATCTATCTGTTTCAAAGGACACAGCAATGAACCCAGTACTTGTTTAATTCAGCAATGAATTGTAAAGATAATAAAAATATGAATAAATGACTTGTCTTCGCTGTTTTTTTGAGTCCGCCTTATGTGATACCGTTTGACAGTGTTCGTCTTTCCTTTCCAGGAAACACCTGTTGAGTTGAACGAGGTGATGTTTGTGTAATTGAAGGCTCAGGAATCTTCGGTGCTGACGAGATGTATCTACGTCTAGCCCTCCTTTCTATCTTGGTTCACCTAATATTGTTTTTATTCCTTCTTATTCTTGCCCATCTTACAGAATGCCCTTAAAACCTGTTTTAATCCGCAAATGACATTCCCAAGTAGGAGGCAGAGAGTAAAGATAACAAAGAATACGCTTTTTTTGTTTTTTATGTTCAATATAGCTGTGGAAAAATAAAAAATAATGAAAACACGCAAGCTAATGAGTGTAAATTTTATCAAAGTATTTATTTTATACAGCATTGATGCACTCAATTGTTTATGTCATTTTCCTTTTATAGCTTCATTATGCAATTATAATAAATCATATCGTAAATTTAAATTAAGACGTTTTGGCACTTTTTTTCAGAAATGAATAGGCTTCATGGGAAAAAAAAAATTATTAACGTTTTTCGGCTAAAATTGGGCATCGATTCACTCACACAGAGAGAGAGAGAGAGAGAGAGAGAGAGAGAGAGAGAGAGAGAGAGAGAGAGAGAGAGAAGATGAATTTAAAGGCTACGAAACACAGTAACAAAATTAGTTCCGAAATTGAAAAAAAAATTGTTGGGAGAGCTTTGCATGCTCATATTCTTTTGGATTTATTAATTAATTACTTCATTTAATTAATTCATTGCTTAATTACTTTATACCTTTTTCTGTTTAGATTGTGGGCGATTACAGATGTAATGTGTTTTTTAGTTACCATATGAACATGAATATATATATATATATATATATATATATATATATATATATATATATATATAGATATATATATATATATTATATATATATATTTATATATATATATATATATATATATCATATATGCAAGTGCCTAATGTGTATGGTTAGGCTAATATTATTAAATTATGGTAGTGAATTATGGCCCTATTTGGTATGGTTTAGCTAATATTATTAAAATATAGTATGAATTATGGCTATTTTTTCACTTTTTCTGGGAAGAAGCAAAGATGTCCTCGGGAATCAGCAATATTAAAAAGGAATATAGATAACAAATGATTTTAAAGATAATGAAAGGGTTTAGGGCATTTATAGTCCCTTTAGAATACTTCAGAATGACCTGATACGCTTTATATAAGGATTCATTCATTGTATCTCATTCTGCCTTGCTTTCTCTCCCATATCGCTCTTTGTCTCGACTGAAAACTCCAATTGGTCCCCCGTAGATTAACACGAAGTTTTTCGGCTTTTCTCTTTTTGTTTTGCGTGTCTTCTGTCTTTGGAAATATCCTGGATTTCCATTGGAGCTTTAAATTGCACGAGCTCAATCCTCTATTACGCGGTTGGCTTTCAAATTGTCCAGTAAGCCTCCGTTTGCAAGGTGATTGAATTTCATAGTAGCTGATGTAGTACCCGCCCTTTTGATTTCGAGTCCATCGTGAAAATTCGGGGTTACAAAATAGGTTTGCTCGTAAATGTTTTTACCACAGGTTACTTAACTCAGTGGATGGGATCTCTGCAAATGTTTTCTGTTATCAATATAATTATCTTTTATCGAGTTTCTGAAGAAACTGATCGCATTATATTCATTTGTGTTTTAATTATGTTCAATAGGCAGGGAACTTTTACTTGTTGTAGATAATTCCATTGCTGTAGCCAAGATTCCTTACTCGTTTTCAAAACTTCCTACTTTATGTTTATTGGACGTTTTGAAACTGAGTTCATAAATACAGGTTTCAATAACACTTTGTATAAAAAGAAACTATCATTTGCTCTTATTATCTGCATTACCAGTATGTTGAATATAGCAGGAAATTGTACTAGAAAGTAAGCAGCTAATCTTAACCCACAAATTTACGAAACTGATACGATTTCAAGGTCTTTGAGTGTTCGTTAAGGAACAAGCTCTCGTTGCCATAACTTTTCCAATTATTAATTGACTAGGGGTAATGTTGAAAAAAAAAATGTATGTCATCATGAAGTTACCTAAACCATGAAGTCAGGTGATCGTTTTCTATTTTTTCGTTCTACTGTTTCGTCTTATACTAATAATAAAGATAAATAAAAGGTGGCTGATGTGGATACTTCGATCAAAAATAACTTTCGAAATGAAGAAACTTAGACATTCTGTAAATCAAGAGCAATTCTTTTCTCTCATAATTTTATATCACAGTAAACATAACTTCACATAACCACCGTTAAATTAAAAATCATGGCTCCACAGTCAGCTCTCCTCGTGAATACATTTGGGAAGCAAAGGTGATGAAGACTTGGTTTAGAAGTTTCCTAAACTTTGGCCATGTTTATGCTGAAAATAATCCTCCTGAAATGAATAAACCGCCTGATATTCCGACCATAATTCGCGATTTAAGAACTTTTCATATAGTCGCCAGAGTCCATAAACGCCATAATTACTTCATACATTACTTTTATCTCCTAATGCAGCGTAAATTTTTGGCTGGGATAAAATAAGATTTATATTGCTGATTACCATTTTTAGTAATTTATTAGAAAGAGTTTTCCGTGCTCTCTATTCGCGTCCTTAATAGTGTTTTGTAGACTTAATGACTCCTATGGAACAGGAAATATGCATATCACAATTATCTGTATTATATATTTATATTCTCATGCATATGTAATTACTTAGTGAAAATAGGCATGCTTTTGTAGTATTGTAGAAAATTTATGATGCGCAAGTTATTTTTGTGTATAGGAGTGATAAACAAAATTGCAAACTTAAATAGACGACTACAAATATATATATATATATATATATATATATATATATATATATATATATATATATATATATATATAATATATATATATATATATATATATATATATGTGTGTGTGTGTGTGTGTGTGTGTGTGTGTGTGTGTGTGTGTGTGTGTGCAAATATAAGCAAACACCAAAACACTTAACTTTTGGTACTAAAAAAATTGTGTTTTGAGGATAGAATGCGAACAGACATGAAATAAAGCCAAAATATTACCTGATCATTTTGCCTGTTAATTAACTTTTGTCTTATTTTTTTATGATTAAGTTTAGGTGCTTGGATTTTTGGATTGCATATGTTATTTTCGTCTCTCTCTCTCTCTGTCCTCTCTCTCTCTCTCTCTCTCTCTCTCTCTCTCTCTCTCTTAAAACCATTCAAGTCCCATAGAGGTTGTCTTGCCAAACTTTCTTAATTCCAAGGGATAGATTTTCCCCCTGCGTTCGGAACTTGAGAAGATCCTATCAGTTCACAACTAACTACGGAAAGGCAAGGAGGCCAGCTCTGTAGATCTGCTTATAGTTTCTTGTATCGTTTTTCTTTGCTCCTCTTCTAAGATCTGAAAGGGGGCTCACGGACAAGTTTGGAGGGGAACAGTATTACAAGTGAGCGCCACCCCCCTCCTCCCCCTCTCTCTCTCTCTCTCTCTCTCTCTCTCTCTCTCTCTCTCTCTCTGGCTAGTACAGTTGGTAATGTTCTCTCTCTCTCTCTCTCTCTCTCTCTCTCTCTGGCTAGTACAGTTGGTAACGTTCTCTCTCTCTCTCTCTCTCTGGCTAGTACAGTTGGTAACGTTCTGGTCTTGTAATCTCGGGCTAAAGTTTTCGCTTCTCCGTCAGGTAGCTAATAGTGATACTATAGTAGATTCATATCAACCTTGCATCTGTCTAAGGCAAGTCCCTTACGACGCTCCTGATTGGCTGTTGATAAGGACCAATCACACGGCTGAAACGATTGGTCTCTCTCTATAGTTCACGTAGGCATGATGTTGCTCCACACTTCTCCTAAGAGATACGGTCTTTCAAAGTATTCCTTATGATAAGTGGAACATACATCCTGCCTATGTGAACTCTCGAG
>NC_087203.1:95666980-95689480 GCF_015104395.2 Macrobrachium nipponense
CAGTGTTAACTAGTTAACTATGTAACAGGATGACTGTGTTACGGGCACCCTTGTGATTTATTTTTTTTTTGTACTAATATTACTACTCATGATATTACCTTTTAAGTAATGTCTTAAAACGACGGCCTTTATGGCAAATCGGTTGAATCAAAGAATTATTCTCCGCACTGTAGGCATTACTTAAGGCTTTTTGCAGCGTGCCTTCAGCACCTAGCTGCAACCCCTTTCGTTCCTTTTACTGAACTTCCTTTCATATTCGCCTTCCATCTTACTTTCCACCCTCTCCTAACAATTGATTCATAGTGCAACTGCGACGTTTTCCTCCTGTTACACCTTTCAAACTTTACTGTCAATTTCCGTTTCAAGGCTGAATGACCTTACAGGCCCAGTGCTTAGCCATTGGCATAAATTTTATATTCAATCAATTCAAAGAATTATTAACCCTAGGGTACGGAATATGTAACTTTTACAACTTTTGCCCCTATATACGTATAGTTGGCTTCTTGGGTCGCTAGAGCAGTCACCTATTTACTTATAGCTATAGTAGATTCACATCAATCGTGCATCTGATGTCTCCAGAGTTTACATAGGCAGGATGTATGTTCCACTTCTCCTGAGAGATACTTTTGAAAGACGTATCCCTTAGGAGAAGTGGAACTTACATCGTGCCCATGCGAACTCTGGAGAAATCAGTTGCACGGTTGATGTGAATCTACTATAGTTACAGTAACACTTGTTTGAGCCAACCCTCCTGTAGCTGTTATTATAGTTAATACACACTGATACATTTTCCCAGCTTTCAAATATGAAGTAAGATTCATTTTGGAAATGATGTCCCTGCTTTTTCTTTTATAAGAGTAAACTATGGGTGATTTTTCTTAGAAGAGCACTTATCACTGCTCAAAGAACAATGGCATTCAAGTCCATTCGACCGGAATCTTTCTCTGTTTCATCTGAGGAATTCCCATAATGAAGTTATTACGAATACCGTGAAATTTTAACGACACTAAATCTTCCTCCGGAGAGAATCAGAGCAATGTAAAAGACTCTCTCTCTCTCTCTCTCTCTCTCTCTCTCTCTCTCTCTCTCTCCTCCGCAGTGGCTGAGCAGATCTTAAGGTTTAAAACATAAGCTTTAGTCACTAAGGAAATTGTCCTTTAAACGATTTAAAGACCGTTTTCCTTAGTGGCAATTGGTTCTGTAACCTTCTGCCTATTGAAGGTTTTGAAGTGGAACTGGAAAATGTAATTCAGTTTACTATGCAAAGATATGAGGGGCCTGGTACTGTAACAGCATGTCTGTATGAGATAAGTAGAGGAAAAGACCCCCATATAGACTCCACTTTTCTAGCCCCGCCCCCCCTGCCCCCCCGCGCCCCCCACCCCCCCAAGGGGCGTGGCTACCCCCCCACCTCCCCCCTCCTCCTGATTGGCTCATGTACGTACGTGAGGCCTAAAAAGGGGCGGGGCAACCCCCAAAACCCCCCAAAACAAAGGGGCGTGGCCCACCCGACCCCATATAGAACTCCACTTGTCTGGGGGGTGTGGCCACCCTGACCCCATATAGACTCCACTATTCTGGGGGGGCGTGGCCACCCCTGACCCCAAATTGACTCCATTTGTCTTACAAGCTCATGTACGTACATGAGCTCATATTGACTCCATATGTATGATAAGTTCATGTACGTACATGAGGCTCATAATTGACTCCATTTGTCTTACAAGCTCATGTACGTACATGAGCTCATATTAGGGGGCGTGGCCTCCCCTAACCCCAAATCGACTCCACTTTTCTACCCCTGTGACGTCACATAAACTATAAGGGAATAAAACCATCCTTTCAACCCTCCACTATTCTGGGGGGCGTGGCCACCCTGACCCCAATTGACTCCATTTGTCTTACAAGCTCATGTACGTACATGGGCTCATATTAGGGGGGCGTGGCGCCTCCCCTAACCCCAAATCGACTCCACTTTTTCTACCCCTGTGACGTCACATAACTATAAGGGAATAAACCATCCTTTCAAACCCTCCACTATTCTGGGGGCGTGGGCCACCCCTGACCCCAACATAATTGACTCCATTTGTCTAACAAGCTCATGTACGTACATGAGCTCATATTAGGGGGCGTGGCCTCCCCTAACCCCAAATCGACTCCACCTTTCCTACCCCCTGTGACGTCACGTAACTCTAAGGGAATAAAACCATTCTTTCAACCCCTGACATACCCCTGTGACGTCACGTAACTCTCCGGGAATAAAAACCGACATTTCAAGCCCTCACCCCAAATTGACTCCACCTTTCCTACCCCTGTGACGTCACTTAACTCTCCGGGAATAAAAACCAACATTTCAACCCCTCACCCCCAATTGAACTCCACTATTCTACCCTGTGACGTCACGTAACTCTCTGGGAATAAAAACCATTCTTACAACCCCTGACCCCAAATTGACTCCACCTTTCCTACCCCGTGACGTCACATAACTCTACGGGAATAAAAACCAACATTTCAACCCCTCACCCCAAATTGACTCCACTATTCTACCACTGTTGACGTCACGTAACTCTCTGGTAATAAAAACCATTCTTTCAACCCCGACCCCAAATTGACTCCACCTTTCCTACCCCCTATGACGTCACGTAACTCTCCGGGAATAAAAACCAACATTTCAACCCCTCACCCATTGACTCCACTATTCTACCCTGTGACGTCACGTAACTCTCTGGAATAAAAACCATTATCTTCAACCCTGACCCCAAATTGACTCCACCTTTCTACCCCCTGTGACGTCACGTAACTCTACGGGAATAAAAACCAACATTTCAACCCCTCACCCCAAATTGACTCCACTATTCTACCCCTGTGACGTCACGTAACTCTCTGGGAATAAAACCATTCTTTCAACCCCCGACCCCAAATTGACTCCACCTTTCCTACCCCCTGTGACGTCACGTAACTCTCCGGGAATAAAAACCAACATTTCAACCCCTCACCCAAATTGACTCCACTATTCTACCCCTGTGACGTCACATAACTCTCTGGGAATAAAACCATTCTTTCAACCCCTGACCCCAAATTGACTCCACCTTTCCTACCCCCTGTGACGTCACATAACTCTCGCAATAAAAACCAACATTTCAACCCCCACCCAATTGACTCCACTTTTTCTACCCCTGTGATGTCACGTAACTCTACGGGAATAAAACTTGACCCCACCCCACCCCCGACCCCAAATATAACTCAGTTCACTGTTTTTTTGCGACTTATTGTCCCCTTTAATTGTTTTCAAAGTACCGGGACGTTTACCTCATCCTCCTCCTATAAAATCTCTAAATTTATATATGCACATTGCGATATACTCTCTCTCCCTCCCTCCCTCCCTCCCTCCCTCCCTCTCCTCTCTCTCTCAGCCGTTACATTTTGTTTTATATATATACACAGCTGCTTAGATATTCAGAGTATCATGATAAAAGGATATTTGGCGACTGACTTCATCCACATGTGATATCTCCCCCAATAACCATATCAGAGTCATGTTATCTGATGAATAATCACGACACACACACACACACTATGAAGAAACGAGACCTTATCGCCATATTTGCCCAGCTGACTTCACGCCAACGTGAAATTTTATTTTTCATAGAATTTGAGTCATAATCTAGGTGGCGAACCCAAGACAAAGGTACACATTTCAATTTTGTTTATTTATTATACCGAGTTTGAAAGAGGTTGAAAATCAATTACAGACGGAATTGTTATTTTATATTTATAACCAATCCTAAATACAGGGGAATGAATTAATATTCCATACAAATACATACATTAGAAAAAACTGTACAAACACGAACGCAATAATATGCGCATTCGCTTTTTCAAAAACAATACTTCAACGAAACATACTACGGCTACTATACATTTTCTAACCTGTTCCTTCACATCACAGCCCTTAGTATATACCACAAACATCTTCTCCAGCACTTTCCCGACCGTGTATCGAAGACGACGACGTTTCATCTACACCTCAAAGCTTTTAATTTAGCTAACAAGTTTTTCATATATAATCTTCCACACACCTTTCCTCCAACGGGATAACAATTCTTTTTTCATTATAGCCACGCAGCCTGTTTTACCAATTTTGCTCATTTCATCACTGAATGTAGCTAACACAGGTAAATATTGATTCAACCAAGTCGTATTAACCAGTCCGCTCTGACCGTGCCAGCGGGAAAGATAACAATATTTGACATAGTCATACGATGATTTAAATAATTCTTCCTTCAATTTCTTGACCGAAGAAAAAAGTGATTGAACCTCATCTGTTTTGGTATCTCTGCCCAAACGATCGGCGTGATCTTCATCTTTGAATAACGCCACGCTCTTTTGCGCGTATTCATTATCTTCAATGGGGGCACCAATACCGTATTGTGTTAATAAGGTAGCTATGGTGGGGTAGATCAACTTCTTCGTCGCATTCCCAAGATGTGATATTTTCAGGTCTTTTTCACAATGGCGGACCCTTCAATACCCCTATCACGAAAACAGGCATATGATGCACCAGTGCGATAATATCGAAAACCTGCCAATTCGGCATATGGATAAGCTCGAATGACGTCCGCCACACACCAGTAATTCCTGCATGTCACACAGTTAGTGGCCACTACTAGACACATATTCCTCTTCCTGAACTTATTTCGACAAGTTCCCGAAAACTAACTTGCAAGAGGAGGCTGATGAAGCCATGGCGAGAGTTCACGTCTTGATGTGACAATCCTTCAAGAGATAATGAACTACGAAAGCCCCGCTACCCAAGACCCCTTTATCACAATCACTGATTACAAAAACCTGTTGTGACGAAGCATCAAGCCTCTCCCAGCAATGATTCAGACTACATGAATAAACAAGTCTTATCATTCCCTCACCGCCAAAGGTCATCCACACATGACTCATTTATCAAAATCAGTATCACTCCAGTCATGTTTCTCGCAGACACGAATAAACAAGCCTTATCATTTCCTCACGACAAAGGCCGTCCACACACACACACACACACACACACAACACACACCATATGACTCATATATAAAATTCTTCCACACATCTTTCCTCCAATGGGGATAAATTCTATCGCTACAAGGCGTGAACTTCATCTTTGGAATACAATACTTCATCGAAACCCACTATATGTCACACCTGATTATTACTTCCCAACTGAACGCCATAAATACAACCGACAAGGGAAAATTGATGTTATTCCTTACCCAAAGTGTATAGAGTAATGGCAACACGCCGACCCTCCGTCCCTACAAGTATTTGTTTTTCTCTTGACCGAAACGTCATTTCCCTCCGTCACTATTCAGTAAGTAGCATATAAAACACTTTCCATTTACTTGAACATATAGTATAGTAAATATTAAAAACAGCAATAAGATTCATCTGTATATGGAATAGATATTCTTATAAAATAATGTACCCGTTGAAAGAAGCGGAATATATAAAAGTCATTATTCCTCCCTTTCAGATATGGGAAATAACTCTAGTAGTGAACTGTCAGCCGACGAAGTAGCCACTCAAGTCAGACACCATTACTATTATGGTGTTGGAGCCCCAAACTCATTTATTAGGAAGGTGAAAACGGGTCATGACCATGAAGCAGGAGAATAAGAAGAAGTAGCAGGAGATGCAACAACTACCACTGGCAGCCCACAACAGTGCAACCCCCGATCAACTTCGCCACCACCCACTACTGAAGGAAACGAGCAAACCCGGTGAAGGTATGTAAAAAACAGATGTGTTTTTATATATTTATTTAATAATAGTTCCTGATTCCATAAAACACCGCACCCTTTTTCTCCGTTTCCCTGTTTTTCCGTTCAAATGCATTATGGGCATAGTAAAAACACCTATATAATTATTCATAAGGATTTATTGACCACATAAAGAGTTTACAAATTCAATACACTAATCGCTGTCAGACCGTCTCAGCACGCATCCCAATATAACTTCCACGTGTATCCTTATTTTAACCTGAATATGCCGAAAAAACGTTTAAGAGGAAACGACTAAGAACGTCTTAGCAGTTTAACACCGACGTTCATGGGCGAATGATTCTCACAGCTCATCCTGAAATAAGTAAACAAAAAGTTATGTGATTGAAGGTGTATGATACATATATAGAATATATCCTTAATAGAATGTAAATGGAGTAATATAAAAATCAAAGAAAAATATGCATTTACCTTAGTTGTTCAAGATGCGGAGACATTCCTTGTACGTAATAGCACGTTTGACCCCCGACCTCCAATGTGAACATTTAAACTTTTTCAAATATTTAAAATAATAATCCCGTTATCCATTTATCATTACCTCCCAAACGAGTGAATGAGAATACATTTTGTATTAAGGATAATACTGCTTTCAACACCACGGTGACTCACGCAATGAACAAAAAAAACTAACGTAAAGACCAGCACTTGTACGATTTATCAGGTTGTATTTGTTTTATTAGGCGATAGAGGTTATATTCGGGATGCGCATATATTTAAATTTAGAGAAGTCATTCGAATAAACTTTTGGATTTATACCGTAACTATCAAAAAAGAAGATTATATTTCTAGGTGATTTTTCCACGTAAAAACATACCCAATGACCAACATAATAATATCAGTACGACGAAGATAATGTATTAGATATAAAAACTAAAGGTTTAATTCTACTTTCTGGCAATGTCAATAATCCTACTTCATCCGAAGCGAACACACCCTAAATATTTAACCCGGTCACCGAGTGAACCTTTTAAACTTATTTCAATTTCTTTTGTATCCATTCCATTTAACCCCTAACTCACACTGAATAACCCTATCCGCATCCACCGTTAAAATACCCTTGGTATCCCCAAAAAGTAAAATAATGCAAGGGCTAGGCGTAGCCGTTACCCAGCCTGATCAGATATTCGCAGGTTTGCCGAAATTTCCACTGGCATGGAATCTTCAACATCTTCCACCACAAATTAAAGCAGTAAATAGCTCTACCATTTTTAAAACTATCATAAGTGATCAGATTATCACCGCCACCCCCTATACTTTTCTGCGTCTCGTGATAATTAATTGCATGATGGTATTAGGGAAACTACATTGAATATTATATACCGTATTCCCATTAACGGTAATATGTATATTATTTAAATCGAAAGATTGAAAATATAGACTATTGGTCGCGTAATCACCTGAAAATGTTTCCATATCAATCATGGCCATGTGATTTTTTCAGGTATACAACTGTTAAAAGGCTGATCAATTAAAATCGAATTTTCATTTTGCCCAATAACGTATGTCTTGTATAAAGTCTTATCAAATATATGTATAGGATTAACTGCTATCGCTTCATTTAAAGCCGACATTGCGTTATAATGTGGGGTAACTCTATCGATCCATAATTTAGCCTTTTCTATATTCAGCACATTTAAATGTCCGTCTGTGTGGGCGCCCATAACCCAGTTTATTATTCGCTAATTCGAGTCTAAGTCTCAAATCAACCGAATCCAGTAAATACATGTCTATAGTCGCTATATCCAAAAGAAGTGGAAAATAGTATGCACGCCCCTCGTTTTAATGTCACCCATAACTTTCGTCTCCCACCTGCTGGTTTGTACCGATGGTATTGGCAGTAAATTGCCGAGTTACCCGTGTGTTACATGATAGTCATCGTATAAAAATCCCGCCCGGCCGGTGGTAGGTAATGCAGAGGGTTTTATCATTTTCAACATTTTGATATATGATTGATAGTTAAATACCGGACAGGATTCCACCAACTTTTCATTCAAGAAAACGGAAGCGGATTTAAATAATGTATTACTAATACCATTAACAACAGACACATGGACATCATCCGCTAAAATTGCGTGTTGTCCCTATCTATTGTGATATATAATTCTAAAGCTATACTTGACAAATCTAAGAAAGAACCTGCCACCCCATTAACGCGAAATTCTATATATTTATCAGATAGAACTTGATTTATGGAAATATTACAAGGTGTAAAATCCAGTCTTTCCTTTGAATTAATTGAAGTTTCAATAATTCTCCGTCTATTAACATTCGGGGAACCAATTCTGATATACCCGCAATATACGATGAAACAGGAACTTGATTACCAGTTCCGGGTTATGTTAGGAACTACGCTAGCCATGTTTTGTGTTTATATAATTTTAGATGAAGTGGGTAGAACGAGTGCGTACCCGCCCGAATGTCAATTGATGAATGAGTTACAAAAGATCGTACACGTCCTTATTATATTTACTCCTAGATTTAACTTGTGTGCCCTTCCTCTTCCTCCGTTTTTTCTTTCCTCCCACACTCGACCGTCTAACTAATCGTTTCACTGTTTTCTTCCGTCTCGTTCTCCTTCTCCTTCCAGTACCGCTTAAAATTCGTTGTCCAGTAGTTTTGAGGGCCCTTATACCATTTCGTTTTATGGATTCTTTTAAAGGTAAACCGCTGTTTACCATATCAGATACACAGATCTACCGAATTCATTAACTGAAGGTTTCGCGGCATTAAATAGAAAAGGAAGCACTTTCCGTGCAACGCCACTTATGGCCGAAAAAAAAACCGCTTCCCCTTCTGCGGCCGGGATAGAAAACGGAAATATCCTCAAATCCCGCTCCTCTCCTTAATAAAGGGTCTGATAAAAATAGTTTTTTAAATTCCGCCTCTGAAGGAGGCGCGAATAACACTCTCATTTTAACTGTTTATACTATTCCAAACAATTAAGTGGAACTTGATTCGCAAGTTCTAGTTCACTCGAGGGTGTTACGATCACGAATAAGGAATGCCAAGGGTGAACATCGAATTATATACGCACCTATTCATCTAATTTTCCTCTAGGTTTTATACGGAGCAGGCAAGTAACACTCGAGTCTTTAGTGAAATGTAAAAGGTGACCATTTTGATCCGTGATAAGAATAGAAATCTGATCCAAGATGTTCGTGTTCAACAATTTGTAGACTGTATTATGTATTCCTTTTCCTCTACCACTTGCTAAAGTAAACAGTCCAATATATTTACTAGTCTCCCGCCAAAAACCAAATTGTCGGGTTGAACTATATCCGTATACACATATATATATCTACCCCACACTTATCAGGTAGAGAATCAAGGGAAATGTGTTCATTCAGTCAGCGCCCGCCATATATTTCATAACCGGTATTAATATGAAAACCTAATAATTTCGCGGCTTTTCCGCTAAATTTGACATATATACTTTTAACGTCCCCCGTTCTCAATTTCTCTCTCTTGATACGTGGTATAGTAATTCTCCTAAATCTCATCCCAATGAAATATACCGTTACTATTAAAATATTTATGAAATTATCACCGTAATAAACTTTCAAATAATCATACACGTCCTTATTAAGAGCTCTCACGAGTCCTCTTCATATCCCCCCGCTAACATTGCTATTCTCGGTCTATACAAATATGTATGCCTATCACGTTTATGACGCTCTGTAATAAATTCGAGAGTGAATAAATCATCTTTGGATAATATAGCGTAATAACTCCCCGGGAACATGATCGAAGCTAAACCTACTTCATATTCAACCCCATTAGGTAATAATATAGGTGTAGGTAATCTATTGGCAAATTTTGAAGGTGTATTTTTGGTATACGTGTCTAAACAGCCGAGACTGCTCAAATATATGGTGTGTTCACCAGCCATGTCGGTTAAATACTATGACGGGTATATGTCACGTATGGTATTTATAAGAAAAGTTCGATAGCGTTTTATCTAGGTCTTATATGCAGACTGCACGATAGAACCCCATTTTCAGTAAACATTATTTCTTCACCGTTCTGATCCGAGACATCGATAGTAATGTAATCCAAATACGTCATGGTATTTAAAGGTTTATAAATGGCATTATGCGGACCACTTTACCACATGCACATCCTAACGTGAAGCAGTCTAAGAGATTAACCATTTTATCACCCAAGATGGTAGGTTGAACGATACCCGAATACAGGTAAACGTATTCAACGCCTTGCTGGAATATATTTCTACCGTGATGAGGTCTCAACGCACCCGAACTGTATATTAAATACCTGACTTTTTCATTGAAACCAAACATATTAGCTGCTTTAGCACTGAGTTTAATCGTAATAATGGAATCAATCATCAACTTTGGCCGCTCCTGCATCGATATGTGGAATGCTCATTTTCTTCGTGTCATCATTCCATGAGAATAAACCGTCCCTGCGGATAGCTCCGCGAATATGCTCACCGTAAAATTCAGATAATTGTTCAATAATTTGCGTATTAAATGCTCTAGTCATGACATTCATATCACCACCCAACAAACCCGAAATGGACTTATAAATATACGTATAAACGCGTTTCCCATCGGACTCGTTATAGATCGCGTTAAATTGAATAGTAAAATCAACGTCTCCTGGTTTAATAGCGTAATATAATTTCGGGAGAATGACTCCCACTAGCCCCACTTCATATTCCACTCCTTTCGGTAATGATATAGGGACGGCTAACCTATTGGTAAATTTACACGCCCGATTTTCTGGAAATGTACCTATACAGGCATTGCTATTCACGTATATGATGTGATCGCCACACATGTTGAATGTAGACTGTATGACTAACAATGGGCATCGGGTTTATATGTACATAAAAACCTCCACGTTCATGTTATGTCACACCATATTCATAATTTGTATCACACAGATTGTCACGTCATTAAGAAAATGTCCAAGCCTCTAACCGCCATGATGAATCATCCTCACCACCCTCCGATCCAGGTAAAATATTATTATTATTATTATTATTATTATTATTATTATTATTATTATTATTATTATTATTATTATTATTATTGCGGTTTTTGCAGTTGTTATTATTATTATTATTATTATTATTATTATTATTATTATTATTATTATCATACACGTTCACTCCGGTGCTTATTTAAAATGATCTTTACAGATCCCTTCGCTGAAGACTTCCCATTAGATGAAGATTTGATGGGGAGTAATAATAATGAATAAGCATCGCGCGTTGGTGGAGGTGTAGGAACCAGAAGGGAATCTTCACTCACGAGGGAAAGAAAGAAACGGAGGGTAATAAGGTAGTGAGTACCATTCATTATGCGGCTGCAGTAGGGTCACACATTGACGTGGCAATGAAGTTAAGTAGTAGCATAGCCCGATTACGCGAAGATGTGCACAGTAACTTCCTTGAAAGAGGTATTCGCTCGGCTATGCTATACTTGTGCGTTATTATCACCAGCGTGAGGATGCTAGGCGACATGAATGAAAAAAAGTGCTTTTTATGTATGTACTCCACCCACCCTCACTACGATTGACTCGATCTATGACTCCCTGGAGGAGGCTATTGAGTTTATAGCTAATAACTTGGAAGAGAGACTCAACCGTACTGAGGGTTCGGGTTTGGGTGTATGACCCTCGCTGGATAGGGTTGAACTTCATATCACGCGGCGTGAGTTAGTGAATATTAATAACTTCAAGGTGTATCCCAAGGGAGTCCGCGGTAGTGATCAGGTTATCAATATTCAGTCCGGGTACAACTGTGTCGTTACAGCGTTAGAAGCGTACGTTGTACTCCGGGATAACCCTCCCACACGTATTAACAACCTCCCTCGTGTCTTAATGAGGAGGATGGGAGGGGACAATTTTAATATCAAACTCCGCCACATATTGCCGTTGACCCATAGACTCTTTCAAAACATTAGAAAAGGGGAATAACATCAACATATATCTGTATAAATTATGTGAATTAGTCATGGGGAAACAGCGGAAAAAACATTGGACGGTACATCTGGCGAGGAAAGGTGGTAACCCCCAAAGCCCTCATTGGTCACGTTGTTATTAATCACTGACGACCACGTCGCGTTGATTAAGGATATGTTGGCATTCGTGAAGAAGTTCCGACACGGATTCAAGCAGGGGCGGGGGATTGAGCACGCGGGTGGTATGTGTTACAATTGTTTGACTTTGTTTAATAGTCCCACCATCCGTGAGGCACACACAGGCCTGTACTGCTCGAACCACTGTCGAATACCCAGAACCCGGCCAATTTAAACAGTTTACTAAAGTTAAAGCTCTGCTGCCAATCTCGCACGTATGGCTTTTCCTGGATTTTGAGGCGTATAATATTCAACCGAAGACCGGAGAAGACGATCCAAGAATAGTATCTCGGCAGAAAGTCTTTCGCTTACTGCTACGTGATCGTTGACGGTAGAACGGGGGAATATTGTACCCATAGACTAAGTCACGGAGAGAAATGCGTTGATGATTGTTTGCAGAACATGAACCGGGACTGGGCGTTATTGCGTGAACGAATGCGTGCGTATCCTTTACATATGACTCCTGAATCCACCCATAAGTTTGAAGCGAGCACTCATTGCGAAGGATGTAACGTCAAATTCAAGGCTGGAGTCACGAAAATGCGACATCACGCTCATTTTGTGGCACGGGACAACTTTGTGTGTGCACTGTGTCAACAGTGTAATTTGAATATGCAATTTAAGGAGCCAACTTTAACAGTGTTCGTACACAATTTGTCATATGACATCGCCCTGGTCTTGAAAGAGGCGGGGGCTCAGCATGATTTTGAAATTCTGAAACACGCGATTGGGTAGTAAATTTTTACTCGGCCAGATCGGGCAATCTGAGATTCGTGGATAGCAACAACGTGATTAGGGGGACCCCTTTGCTTGCTAGTCTCGCCTCGAGTCATATCAAACAGAAAGGTTCCCTCGAAATCGCACGTCAGTTGTTTATCCAGTATTCTCGGGATTGTCTCGATTTAGTTTTGGGTACGTAAACAGTACTACCCTTATGATTATGTGACGGGGGTTTCACAATATCCTGCGAAGCCCGGCATCCCTTCTCGAGAGTGTTTCGATTCGGAACTTACGGGAGAAACCCTTTCCAGCGGGGGCTATGCACACGTGGTCAAGGTTTGGAACGCCGCTAATTGCACCAATCTTCTAGATTACACCATTTTGTATTTGTTAATGGATGTGGGATTATTAGCCGACGTTTATTTAGCTTGGAGGAAGGCTGCCATGGCGCAATTCGGACTAGACCCCGCCCGTTATACCTGACTTCTACCTCTCTCTCACTCGATGCTTTCCTATATTCCTCTAAATTCTTCTCTCCCCTTCATTTCGAATGGTGACTCTATCAATTAATTTTGTAAAAACTACCATCCGCGGCGGTTTTTGTAGTCTAGTTTCGAAGGCAATGCGTAGCTATAATCCAGAGTTAAATCCCAGTTTTTAGGGTGGGTGATCCTCAATCGTATATATTATACGTTGATTTCACCAGTTTTTTGTATCCCATTTAGTTATGAGTAAATACAAAATGCCCATTGGGTGAAATAACTGAACTTTCCCCCCCTTGTCGAATTAGAAAGTTTTGTCGCTAGCGATATTACCTACCGAAGCCATTGATTCACAGGTGAATACGGTTCATTTACATACTGCTCGATACCTCCAACCCGTTAGACGGGATGTCGCTCTACAAACGGGATGATTCTCCCTCTCGCCATTCATCACATGAAGGTTTGACTCACCAGGATCTATCGCCCTATAGTAAAAACCTGATGAATAAGTTCAAGGTGAAGCTACCCAAGAAAAATGTCAAGTTGACGGGTACGCATTTAACCCATGCGTAATCACTTGATCTTGTCTTCCCTTATTACAAACGTTGATAAGGCTCGGTCTTCGAAGTTGATGTAATAAGGAAAGTGTACAAATTCAAACGGATTTTTATTTGAGGGAATATATTCTGGAGAATGCCGAAAGGCGTGCTAAATAGACCGATCCGGACAAGAGGAACACCTATCAAAACAAATCATAATGAATGGTCTTTTCGGTGTTACTATTAAAAATTCGTTGAATTATTCTACCCGAAACTGTCGTCACCACCGGTGAAGCCTCTCTCCTCAGGATGTGTCCAAACACACGTACAGTCTTTGGAAAAACTGGGTACGACAGGTACATTGTAAACCATTGCAAAGAGTCTGTTATGGCTGAATCCCCGATTTATATCGGTTTCCAGTATACTAGACATGGCGAAGGATATGATGTATCGGTTTTCTATTAACGACGTTCTCCGAAAGCAGTATGGACACCGGAGTTCAGCTCCTGTATACCGTACACTGACATGCTTGATCTTTTCCCGCCCTGGTGACTGATAACCTCAATCGGGAACTGAACGGGTGCGCTCAACCCATACATGGATTTGAGTAATTTCCCCAAAACTCACGAATTGTATGATGAGTCAACGTAAGGGGGAAGGAACTCGGTTAGTGAAGGTTGAAACGGGGGCTGAACTCATGAGGGAATTCATCAGCGTTAAACCTAAAGTTTTTTATTCGTATCTGACGGAAACTAGTCGTAGCAACACCTGAAAGGTGTACAAAGGTGCCGGCAAAAGACCATTCCACATGACCAGTATCGAGCTGTAATCGAAAAGAATGAGATTACTTATACTCGTGATGCACAATTTGCAAAGAGTAGGAGGCACGATGTGTCATACGGAGCCAGCGAAAGGTATCTCTCTGTCCTTTAGAGGACAAGAGATATTATGTGACACCTTATAAATCGTTGGCGTATGGACATCCAGACGTTGGGGTGGAGGAGGGTATAGCGGAGAAGGAGGAGGAGGAGGAGCTAGAGAGGGTAGTGGTGGCGGCCGGTAAGTAGCGGCAATCTCTTCGTCATTTTAAATATTCCCGCTCCTAGCACCTTGAGAATTCCTACTCCTCTCCTATTCCTCCGACCCTACATCATCACTCATCATTTCCCACGGGTGAAAGGATGTTCAAAAACGTCGAGAGAGAATAGTAAAAATATACAATGTTAATTCCTCTCTCTCTTTCGACGTCTTTGACTTCTTCTACGGGAAATGGTTCCACCCTCGTCCTCCAGTTAAACGGGGTCGTATCACACCGACCTTGAGGGGGGGCCGGGTTGTGTCAATAGTTTATATATTTTACTATATATTTTTATCTTATATTCATATATTTTAATATATTATATTGTATAATAATGTATTTTTATTTTATAATCATATACACAGTTAGTTTTTTTAATATTTTGAATTATTTATATTGTATTTTTATTATACTTCGCATTTTTGACTGTAACATTCTATTTTTTATATTGTAGGAAAAACCTGTATGTATTTCATTATAGAAATTAAACAAATATTATTGCCGTCAACTTCCATTCACCCTAATTATTATTAAGGCTTGTATACAAAAATGGAGCGCGTAAAGTACACACTATAGTCTTAAAACGCGCTAACATCATGGCCGCGCGCAGGTCCCTTCCCTGGGCATTTGTTTTAGACCCGTTCGCTAATCCCGCTCGTATTATCATCGCTGGGGTTAGTAACAGTGGCAAGTCCGTTCCTATGTCAAAAATCATTGAACTCTATGAAACGCGTTTCCCAATACATTTTATATTGCGGGTATCTGACACCCCCTCCGAACTCATCCCTCATAGGTCCCCAAATTTAAAGTATCCCAGAAATTTTTAATCCCTTTGATTACGCTGAAAAGGGGGAGACGGAGGTTAATAAAGGTCTATTATTCATACTCGATGATTTGCTTCCTCGAGGCCAGTGATAATAAATTTTTGTGACTAACGCCTTCACAGCGGGACGCTCATTCATCTATTTCAGTTATATTCATAACGCAGAATATGTTTCATTCAGGAAAGTTTAGTAGTAGTATAAGCTTTAAGAATTGCTCATTATTATATTCTAATGAAAATCATGATTTCAGTCAAATTGAAACTTTAGGTCGGCAGTTTATGTTTGGCCGTCCAAAAAGCTTCAGCCTTTTCGGACATATATAAAAAGGCGCCCTATCACATAACCGCTATGGTTTATTTGTTAGTAGACTTTTTCGCTCCGTCAACACCTGAAGTGTTACAAGCTCCAGAACTAATATTCTGGGTGAAACGGAATATCAAATAGCTTACCAATATGGATAAAGAACGGATAAAACTGCTAAAAAACTTTTGTACGGAGATGCACGGGGTGTGTTAGTTTCAGTCGGAAGTGTGGACTCTTTATTCAGAGTAGCGAAAAAATCTGAATAGCCAATTACTCGTGAAATGTTAAAGAATTCTTACGTGGACAAAAGTCTTACACACTGCATAAAGTCACTCGAAAAAAATTCCCCAGAAAGAAGATCATGTCACCTAAACCGAGAGTAATAGCGAGCACCGATTTAGCTGATATGTCCAAATTAGCTCGTATAATAATGGGTTTAAAATATTTGCTAGTCTTTATTGACGTGTTTTCCAGATATCTACAAATTGTTTCCCTTAAAAAAAAGAAGGATGGTGTTACTATGCGTTCGCGCTTTGAAGAAGGTTATCGAATCTACCGAATTTTTGGAATTTCACGTTTGAATAGCGATGAGGGTAGGGAATATTATAACAAACACGTCAGAGAATATCTAGATAGTAAAAAATATAAAATTATATAGCTTTTGTTTTTATTCGAGAGAAATAAAATCCTCTATAGCTGAAAGAGTCATAAGGACTATTAAGGGTCGTTATATATGATTATCTCTCCACACATAAGAATACCTTAAAATACATTGACGTCTTGCCGCGACATTGTTCAGAGTTATAATCATACCCCCCATAGAATTTGTTTGGGTCGCACCCCGCAAGAGGTTCAGCGCATTAACGGTTATAGAGATGACATTGAACGTCAATTCTCGAGCATGTATAAAAAGGCTGTTCTCGTTAATCCTCCCGCCATTTCGGCTCTTTGAATGTTGGAGACCGTTGTACGTATTGCCGATGAGCGTCGCAACGCAATTTTAGGAGGGGATATACAATTCAAAATACTCTGGAAAATTTTTAAAACAAATCCTAAAAAGTTGGATACAAGGCAAAACTCCGGTCGTATACTTCTTGGAAGATTTAGCTGGTGAAGAAATAAAGGGAAGGGCGTATTTTATCGTGAAGAATTAATTCGCACAAATCTACCAGCAAACGTATAATATCACTATCTGGGAAGGAGGAGGAAAGAGATAATAAAACTCAATATTACGTTCATTGGAAAGGTTATCCGAGTCAATTCATTCCTGGGTTGATGAATCTCAAATTGTACGGATATGAACCGTAAGCAACCTTTAATACGTTAAAAATAAATACTTTATTTTATTCATCTCTGGTTTATCACCCAGTGAAAGAAGTAAAGTTTATTCCCAACTTAAACGGTGGTTTTGTGTCTACTCTCCTCGGAAATTTTTTAGAAATTTTTCTTTGTGGTAATCTAACTCAAGATAAAGAAGTTTATTAAACACTTAAGAAATTGTAGACGAGAAATTCATCTTGTGTCCTTGAAAACAACGTCCATATCTAGAAGAAAATATACTGAAAAGTCCGTAAAGGGGGGACTATTCTATCGGTTTATTGCCTATTGCTGCGAGTTTGGTAGGAGTCTTTTTAATTTGAAAATGAGGAGTTTTACGTTATCCCTGCCATTACCTATGGAAGAGGTTAATGAATAGAAAAGAGGTTTGTGATGGTGATATTAATAACCTAGAGGGTACTGGCAGTTGGATACGGCAGCTGTTAGTAGTAGCGGACACGTCTGCCCTTAATATCCAAAAACCACCTATGCCGGCTATATCGCTCACCGGGACCTCCTCCTCCTCCTCCTCCTCCTCCCCCTCCTATAGAAATGTAGGTGCAGTGACTGGATGGGGAGGAGGTGGTAAACGCCCCCTTATTACATTGAAAACAATTAAAGTGGGGACATGACTCGCAAAAAGAGCAATCCCGATTTTAACAGGTATTATTCCAATCCTTTTTTTATTTTTTTAAAGAACCCCAAAAGTCATACGTTACTGGCTTTTGTTAAGCACTTACTAAGATTCTAACACGGTTGAATGATGGAATGAAGGAGATTTAACTCATCCGCGTCGCAGGTTATAATATTTTAGATATAGCTCGAGAATTTCAGGGAATAAAAAACCCACACGTTGATAATATTTCGAATTATCGCTACTTCCATTGAATGGCGGGGGTTAAAGATTGGATGTTTAAGGAATATAGCCAGTAAAAATTAAAAAGCAAATCGAAACGTGGCGAAATATGGGGAAAAAGGGAGGAGGAGGAGGAAGAAGGGAGGAGGAGGAGGGGGTGGGAAGGTGAGGGCGGGACATGCGAAAAACAAGATGGCGAGTGTGTGGGTGGCTTATTAACATTTTAGGAACAATGATATCGAGCTGTTTAGTCACGTGATACTGATTTTGATAAAATGAGTCTGTGTGGATGACTTGAAGGATTGTCACATCAAGACGTGAACTCTCGCCATGGCTTCATCAACCTCTTCGTACAAGTTAGTGAAAAACTTGTTAGCTAAATTAAAAGCTTTGAGGTGTTAGATGAAACGTCGTCGTCTTCGATACACGGTCGGGAAAGTGCTGGAGAAGATGTTTGTGGTATATACTAAGGGCTGTGATGTGAAGGAACAGGTTAGAAAATGTATAGTAGCCGTAGTATGTTTCGTTGAAGTATTGTTTTTGAAAAAGCGAATGCGCATATTATCGCGTTCGTGTTTGTACAGTTTTTTTCTAATGTATGTATTTGTATGGAATATTAATTCCTTCCCCTGTATTTAGGATTGGTTTATAAATATAAAATAACAATTCCGTCTGTAATTTGATTTTTCAACTCTTCAAACAAACTCGGTATAATAAATAAACAAAATTGAAATGTGTACCTTTGTCCTTGTGTTCGCCACCTAGATTATGACTCAAATTCTATGAAAAATAAAATTTCACGTTGGCGTGAAGTCAGCTGGGCAAATATGGCGATAAGGTCTCGTTTCTTCATATGTGTGTGTGTGTGTGTGTGCGTGATTCATCATCAGATAACATTGACTCTGATATGGTTATTGGGGGAGATATCACTTGGATGAAGTCAGTCGCCAAATATCCTTTTATCATGATACTCTGAATATCTAAGCAGCTGTGTATATATATATAAAACAAATGTAACGGCTGAGAGAGAGAGGGAGAGGGAGGGAGGGAGGAGGGAGGGAGAGAGAGTATATTCGCATGTGCATATATAAATTTGAGATTTTATAGGAGGAGGATGAGGTAAACGTCCCGGTTACTTTGAAAACAATTAAAGGGGACATGAGTCGCAAAAAACAGTGAACTGAGTCTATTTGGGGTCGGGGTGGGGTCAAGTTTTATTCCCGTAGAGTTACGTGACATCACAGGGGTAGAAAAGTGGAGTCAATTTGGGTTGGGGGGTTGAAATGTTGGTTTTTATTCCCGAGAGTTTATGTGACGTCACAGGGGTAGGAAAGGTGGAGTCAATTTGGGGTCAGGGTTGAAAGAATGGTTTTATTCCCAGAGAGTTTATGTGACGTCACAGGGTAGAATAGTGGAGTCAATTTGGGGGTGAGGGGTTGAAATGTTGGTTTTTATTCCCGGAGAGTTACGTGACGTCACAGGGGTAGAGGTGGAGTCAATTTGTCGGGGTTGAAAGAATGGTTTTTATTCCCAGGAAGTTACGTGCTCACAGTGGTAGAATTTAGTGTCAATTTGGGGTGAGTTGAAATGTTTTGGTTTTTATTCCCGTAGAGTTACGTACGTCACGTAGGAAAGGGGAGTCAATTTTGGGGCAGTTGTGAATGGTTTTAATTCCCAGAGTTACGGTACGTCAACAGGGTTTGGGGAAATATGAGTCAATTTGGGGTGGGGGGTTGAAATGTTGGTTTTTATTCCCGGAGAGTTACGTGACGTCATAGGGGGTAGGAAAGGTGGAGTCAATTTGGGGTCGGGGGTTGAAAGAATGGTTTTATTCCCAGAGAGTTACGTGACGTCACAGTGGTAGAATAGTGGAGTCAATTTGGGGTGAGGGGTTGAAATGTTGGTTTTTATTCCGTAGAGTTACGTGACGTCACCGGGGTGGGGGGTAGGAAAGGTGGAGTCAATTTGGGGTGTCAGGGGTTGAAAGAATGGTTTTATTCCCAGAGAGTTACGTGACGTCACAGGGTAGAATAGTGGAGTCAATTTGGGGTGAGGGTTGAAATGTTGGTTTTTATTCCCGTATTCCCGAGAGTTACGTGACGGTCACAGGGGTGTAGGACGGTGGAGTCATTTGGGGTGAGGGCTTTGAAATGTCGGTTTTTGTTTTATTCCCGGAGAGTTACGTGACGTCACAGGGGGTGTATGTCAGTGGTTTTTTATTGAAAGACATGGTTTTATTCCCATTGAGAGTTACGTGACGTCACAGGGGTGGTAGGAAAGGTGGAGTCGATTTTGGGGTTAGGGGAGGCCACGCCCCCCTAATATGAGCTCATGTACGTTACATGAGCTTGTTAGGGGACAAATGGAGTCATTATGAGGTGGGGTCAGGGGTGGCCACGCCCCCCAGAATAGTGGAGGGTTGAAAGGATGGTTTTATTCCCTTATAGTTATGTGACGTCACAGGGGTAGAAAAAGTGGAGTCGATTTGGGGTTAGGGGAGGCCGCCCCCCTATATGAGCCCATGTACCCCCGTAACTGATGAGCTCATGTAACGTACATGAGCTTGTAAGACAAATGGAGTCAATTGGGGTCAGGGGTGCCAGCTCATAGTACGGTTGAAAGGATGGTTTTAATTCCCTTATAGTCTGACTCACAGGGGGTAGTGGAGTCGATTTGGGGTTGGGGAGGCCGCCCCCTAAATGAGCTCATGTACGTACTGACTTGTAGACAAATGGGATCATTATGAGCTCATTACGTACATGAACTTATCATCATATGTCCCCCCAATTATGAGCTCAATACGTATGGAGCTTAACAAATGGATCAATTTGGGGTCAGGGTGGCCACGCCCCCCCAAATAGTGGAGTCTATGGGGTCAGGGTGGCCACACCCCCCAGACAAGTGGAGTCTATATGGGGTCGGGGTGGCCACGCCCCTTTTGGGGTTTTTGGGGTTGTTTTGGGGGCCCCGCCCCTTTTTAGTTTTTGGGCCTCACGTACGTACATGAGCCAATCAGGAGGGGGGAGGGGGGTAGCCACGCCCCTTGGGGTGGTGGGGGGCGGGGGGCGGGGCTAGAAAAGTGGAGTCTATATGGGGTCTTTTCCTCTACTTAGATAGTTTTCGATCCAGAATGAGCCCCGGATGTAAACACGGAAGTCGGTCATGTTGTAGGTCAGCTGTGTTGAGTAAAAGCGACGAACGCAATCATGATAATGATTTCAGAAATTTACAATGATTGTGACCTATTAATCCTTCAAATATGATAAACACTTGCAGTGTGTTGGATGTCACCATAGGTCAAACAAAGACGGCAAATCGTATCACTCAGTCCCCGCTGCTGTGAGAGTCAAGATGAAACTCAAAAGATTAGTAAAAGGAGAGAGAGCACTGTAGATTTCCAGGATAAACAGGGCCATCAAGACAAACGAAAATCTGCTCAGATCACTTCATTAGTGATGAGTGTTACTAATTGTTAGTGTGATTAGTGATAATGGTGAATGATTAAAGAATCCTAGGGCTTAAATATTTCACCAAGTAATTCATTAACAGCCACAGTGTTCTCTGTCAAATGATGATGATTTAGAGCCGCTGTAAAACTTGAGGTAGTGGATAGTGAATTAGGTATTTGTTAAAATTGATATTAAATATGAAAAGTGCAAAAAAATGGGCAGGTTCTGTCCCCGGATGGGTTGGGACAATGATGATCTGGCCTGAAATTAAACTATGTAAATTTAACAAAATACACGAACTGAAAGGCGGACTCGCGCCAACTTACAAAAGGAAATCAACTTTAAAACAATTGACAACGAGGTCTTAAATGCACAAAAGGACAAGAAATGAAAGTATAAAAAAAACCTGGTAAAATCCCATGACATCATTATCTAAAAGTGTCACCGTGTCGCTAAGAGAAAAAAAAAAACTTATTTGTGCATTCACCACTTAAATCTATGGAAGGATATTTATTAAATCTTATCTCAAAGTGTAACAAAGACATCTATCCCTTTGTTGTTTACAAGTTTCAGTTTATTTTTATATATCTTTCACGCATTGCAGGCTCCCGAGATTCAGTGTAATCAATAATCTATTTGTGAATTGTCCTTGCTAGACACTTTTTATGATATGGGTCTTAATTACTTAGAATAACAACGAAATTTGATATTGCCTTTGTTCACAATGCTTGACCTAATGATGGGCGGCGGCTTATCAGTTGCTCGTCTGCTGTTACGGCATAGGAATATATATTATATATATATATGTATATATATATATATATATATATATATATATATATATATATATATATATATATATATATATATATATATACAATATACAATATACACGTATGAACGCACTCTTGATTGCAGATTAAATTTATTGAATTTTTAACATGCACGCGTTTCACTCCTGGTCTGGTGAGAACCGTATTTCTGAATTTAATTCTTAGGT
>NC_087203.1:95704480-95722557 GCF_015104395.2 Macrobrachium nipponense
TATATATATAAGATATGTGTGTGTCTACTCGTCTCTTTAAGCAGTTTATATAATTTCCTGTATATTATTGGTGAGCTTTTCGACTTTTTCTCATATCTCAAATCCACTACACACACACACACCACACACACACACACACACACAAACCCCCCCACACACATATATATATATATATATATATATTATACACTTGATTTTAAGAGACAAATTTTATGCGAATAAATCACGAAGGGTAATGATAATGTTCTATAACACATAACAACCTAAAAGTAATTGTTGTTGCTGTACGGAGTTTCTCGATGTTCACAAATAAGTTGTGCTTTTTGAAACGTATTACTAGAAAATCAGTAATGAGTAAGAATACAAATCTATCTGAAATTTTGCATTGGAAATTCTCTTGTACAAGAGACATAAGAGTTTGACAGTTTTTAAAGGAAAGATGGATTTTTAAGTAAAATGATGAAAGTTTTTATTATTGACCGATTTTTTTTTTTTTTTTATCAACGTTTCCCTCACGTCTCCCATACACAAGCTAAAAATAAACTAGTCAACATTGAGTTTCGCAGGAAGCAAATTGTATTACCAATCTCACTGATCATGGAAGAAGATTCACTGGAACTGGAAAACGACCCTGATAAAGTTAGAGCGTCAGTTTCTCTACATCAGTTAGGTGAAAAAAGAAACAGCAAACAAATCAACGCTTCTCTTTCACGTCTGGTCCCGGTCTTTTTCGGGCCCGGGAAAAAATACCGGACTTTTTGGGGAAAAGTTGCACAAACAATATTACCATCCGTGAAAGCGGATAAACTCGCTTGTTCTAATAAAATCAATCCGTTGTTGTATCAGTGGGGCCTGTCCAATCACAGCCTCTCTCTCTCTTCTCTCTCCCCTCTACGTCGCTCTCGTCTCTCTCTCTCTGTCTCTTCTCTCTCATGCGCACACACTCAAACATTTACCTGTTTGCGATATAAAACCGTAAATTGCAGTATATATATCTGGTTTAATACATCGCAAAAGTCAGCCTAACTATTTATATCCGTGTATATTACTTCGGAGTTATTTTGCACAAATTAAATATTCGTTATCAAGTTTATATATATGATAACCGGACGTCATTTGATACCCTCTCCTTTATTTTTGTCGAGTTTACAACTGGATTTAATAACATTTCTGAGGTTTATTTATTCCTTATTCCAAAGTGGAATGGGGAGACGGTTTTTGTATATGAACGTTTTATGTAGTCGCGTATGTATATGAGTATGTATATTGATTTATGGATAGATATCAGTATGTATATTGATTTCCGTATGTAAATGCATATGCTTCGAACTGAAGAAACTGGTGTTTAAAAAAAACGGTATGGTATAATGTATTATATAATCACGTTATTGGTAAAAGATTCATCGTTGATATATAGAACACTGAAGCGTTAGCTTTTCTTTAATAGCGAGATTAAATTGTTCTAACAGACGTATTAATTTTTTTTTTTCATGAAAGGTTTTTAGTTCTCTGTAAAAGAATATTATTGTGCCGGCTTTGTCTGTCCGTCTCTATTTTTCTTTCTGCCCTCAGATCTTAAAAACTACTGGGCTGCAAAATGGTATGTTAATCATCCACTCTCCAATCGTCAAAAATACCAAATTTCAGCCCTCTAGCCTCAGTAGTTTTTATTCTATTTAAGGTTAAAGTTTCATGTGCCGCGGCTCATACAGCATTATACCGAGACCGCCGAAAGACAGATCTGTTGTCGGTGACCTTGATTACACGCTGCACAGAAAACAAGATTGCGCTGAAGAAACTCCGGCGCGTTTTTTATTTGCCAATCTACAGACAAAAGATTTTGATTAAAAATTAATAAGATAACAACGAAGCAGGCCTCTTTGGTTTATTTTATGAGTTCGTGTACTGTGATAAGTTTAGATAAGGACAGAAAATCAGTTGTCAAGTAACCTTTGAAACTGGTTCGCTTCCCTGGTTCTTAAAGGAGCGTGATTACTGTTTTGAATTTTTATATGATATTATCAATGACGAGATCATTCAGGAAACTCCAACGTCCTTATAGGATTCTAAGAGCATCCGGAGTATATATCAGAACATGACCACGATAATCATTTGTAAGAAGCGTTTGACTGGTGATAACAAAATTATTATTATTAGTAATAATAATAATTTAATTTTATATCAGCAGTACAGTTATTTATAAACTTCTCTTAAGATATATTTTTTTTGTAATACGAATGAAGAGGAAATGTTTACTTATTTAGATTAAGATAAAAGTAGATCCATATAGGATTTAATATTTATAATCTGGGAGGCTTTATTAAGTAGGGACATCCTTTTGTATTATGTTAGTAGTAGGGTTTATATCATACATACGTGCCACCTTTATATATGTTCAGAATGGAAAGCCATTATATATGTTCAGAATGGAAAGCCATTATGTGTTCAGAATGGAAACCCATTATATGTGTTCAGAATGGAAAGCCATTATATCTGTTCAGAATGGAAACCCATTATATGTGTTCAGAATGGAAAGCCATTATATATGTTCAGAATGGAAACCCATTATGTGTTCAGAATGGAAACCCATTATATATGTTCAGAATAGAAACCCATTATATATGTCCGGGATACCCATTATATATATTCAGAATGGAAGCAGTGCCAGTTATAATTGAACTCTGGCTGAAGCGAAGTTGTATCAGCTGCTGTGTTCTTAATGAACATTCCAGACGCATCTATTCCTCTGCATCTGGGAGTTTGCTTGTTTCCTTCTTCCATTGCTTTGTTAATTTTCTAATAAATAATACTAATTTTCGAATAAATAACGCTCGTGAAATTCATTAATGAGGTCACTAATGACGAAGTGAGCATTGGGTTGTGAGCGACCCGCATTATTTACAGCTAATTATATTTATCACGGGGTAATAATTTTTTAATCTTCGATGAAATGACGGTTTCCGTGCCACTTTATCTGACGATTTTTAGCGCATATTAGGTTTAATTTCAATTTTGTTTTATTTTATCGTCGTTTGTTATAGCCTTCACATAAAACACATTCGTGAAATGCAATAGCATCATTTCTTGTTCCAGTAATTTCTCATTTATATCCCCATCTCTCTCTCTCTCTCTCTCTCTCTCTCTCTCTCTCTCTCTCTCTCTGAGAGCAAGAAGAAGAAAAGATTCTGAACATTGTTTTCAACCTCCTCTGATTTGATCTGTGCCACTCCCAATAAAAATCTGATCTTCACTATGGTTTTTTTTGTTGCTAGCTATTAATAGATGATAGAATCAGTATTATTATTAGATGAAGCTTCTAAAGAATGTTGGTCTCAGTCTCCCACCCCAGAGCCTACACTGCAGTAATAATTGATCATGACACAGAGGCAGACATTTTCCATTGACCTGGGGGAGTCGCGAACCCGCGACGTCTGAGTCGCATTCACAACACTAACCACTATATACCAGCTAACCAATATCGCAGATTTTCCATATCATAGCCTTTCATTTCGATAGAAAATATTATTTAAATGAGGATCATGTGTCTGTGGCTTGATCAGGCGGAGAACCTGAAAAGTGAAGCAGTCACATCTAATTATGGTTTATGATATCTCTTAATAAGACAATTTTGATGAATTAGATAACAGGAATTATTGCAATAAACTCGCTGAAAGTATTACTTTGAAAATTTAATTTCCGTCAAATTGAAATTTGCGACTAATTATCTACCATCAGGTTTCCATTATCCTTCTCAAAAAATGCAGTAGGCAATTTCATCTCGCATTTAACGAAAAATGGAAATTTTCCTCTTTAGCCTTTGATTTGACTTTCTCTCTCTAATGGGTAGATGAATGTTTTATCTTTGGAACTAGTCTACTTTTATTGTTGCGCTTTCTTTTGCCTGTTTTTTTTTTCTCCGTAAGATTGGGTAAAGTTATTGTGTGGTAGTTAATTGCTTATACCTGCTTCATTTATAGTGACTTATCAAGGCTGAGATTGTTGTGGTTCTCGCTACAGTTTTTAAATGGGAATTTCTTATAACGTTCAACATCCGTTCCATTCAATTTGATCGTGTGTGCATATCTTCCATGAATCTATAATTAATTCCTAGCGTGCTGTTTATGAATTTGATTTATGATAATTTGGCTGTAAAGCCAAGGACCGGAATACATTCAGCACTGTAGACAGTGAAAATAAGGACTTCGAGTACTAGCATTGTACGAGTATATGCATACGATGCATGTATTTATGCATGCTTGATTTCCAGGCCACGATTGACTGACCTGAAAAATATCGCATGTATAATTGTTTTCGATATGGTTTTCGTTCTATGTAACGTTAGAGACAGTGTGATTCAATTTCATTACTATAGCATATCTACGCAGGCATACGCAAATATAGGCCTTTTAATCCAGTTAATACTATATCGAAACCAACAGTTTCTGGCACAAACTTCATATGAATGCATTTTGTTCACAGCATTTTCCTTGAAACAGCTTTGCTCCGCTTGCCTTGCGGTTTGTATTGAGTGCAAGTTAGTCCTGATGATGGGTAACATTTCTTGTAAAACTGCAAATAACTCGCCTTCGTAAATGCATTTACTATCGAAGTCCTGTAGAAAGTGTCAACTGTATCATAAGTGAAACAGTTACCCCTACTCTCGTACCTTAGACACTTTTTGTTTATAACATCCTCCCGTAGGGGGCTAGTGCCGTCAGTGCACTTCATGGGGTGCACTGTAGGCATTACTTAAGGTTCATTGCAAAGTGCCTTCGGCCCCTAGCGGCAACCCCTATCGCCCCCCTTACTGTACCTCCTTTCATATTCTCTTTCTTCCATCTTACTTTCCACCCTCTCCTAACAGTTGAATCATAGTACAACTGCGAGGTTTTCCTCCTGTTACACCTTTCGAACTTTTTAATGTCAATTTCCGTTTCAGCGCTAAATGACCTTATAGGTTCCAGTGCTTGATCTTTGGCCTATATTCTATATTCAATTCAATTCAATTCAAATAACATCCCTGCCAACAGTAGTGTGTTTTATAATCAATTTTTTTTTTTTTTGTATATGGAGAGAGAGAGAGAGAGAGAGAAATTATCTTTGGAAACACCCCTTGTCTCCTGATAGTAACCGGCGAGCACCTCTGAAGTAGAGAGTTATTAATTTTTCTCTCTTTGTTTAACTATTATATAGCAGCTGGTTTCCGTTTCTTTCCTTATTCTGCTCTATATTTGCGTTTTTTTTTTCTCTACCCTTACCTCGCCTCTCTTTTCATCTCTGGTCTACCCGCTCCGAACCCTGCTTCCCAAATACTCGAATATTGCCCATAGCGTAAAACGGTCGGGTAATTTGCAATTTCTACACAGCTGCTGCTGAGTATGGCGCTCGAAAGGGACGGTTCTGTAAACAGGAAGGTTTTTCTTTGCTTTATTCAATAATACATAATATAATAATTTATGAGCGCTAGGAAGTTTTTTCTTTGCTTTATTCATAATAACATATTAATTTATGAGAGCTAAGAACGGCTATAACTAATGATTTGGGTTCATTCTTTAGTTTTCTGTAAAAGAAAATTTTTCAGATGGTAATATCTTTGCCCGGTGTCATTTTATCCCTAAAAGCATAAAAAACTACTGAGGCTAGAGGGCTGCAAATTGGTATGTTGATCATCCACCTTCCAATCATCATACATACCAAATTGCAGCTCTCTAGCTTTAGGAGTTTTAAATTTGTTTAAGATTATAGTTAGCCATGATATGGCGGTGCAACAACACATGCCACCACCGGGCCGTGGCTGAGAGTGTCATACGCCATTATTTCTTGTCGTGATGATGATCATCTTTTACACCGATGAATATATCCTTGCAAAAGGCTTCCTTTGTCCCTTTTCTTCCTGCTTTGTAAAAGGACAAATTAGTTCAGGGCATTAAAGAGCACTTTTCGTAGAAAATGATTACCAGAAATAATAAAAGAGAGAGAGAGAGAGAGAGAGAGAGATTTGGACGTCGTTAATTAGTACGGAAAATAAATGAAATGAAAAATTGTAAGCCTTGTGAGATGTAAAAGCTTAATTAATTGGAATCTCTTATCAGATAATTAAAAAGCTTCCGTGCTGTGCTGTTCGTTTCATTCGTTTGTTCATGATGTTCTCTCTCTCTCTCTCTCTCTTCTCTTCTCTCTCTCTCTCTCTCTCTCTCTCTCTCTGCCGTCTATGTGGGTGGGTGAAATTAATTCGCCAAAATTTACTAGTTTCACGATGTGGAGAAATTTCTTTAAAACGTGTAATGTTATTTAGAATATTTCTCTAAATAATTTTATATTTTCAATAAATCATTTTTCTCACCATTTTTACTTTTCTGTAAATGAACTATTAGCACTTTCACGATTTCGCTATCGATGTTTTCAAAATCTGCATATTCTGTCGAAAAGGTCGGCGGCAGTTAGATTGTTCACATGAAGGCAATGCAGAATATTGTGTAAGGATAAGTAAACGCAAAAGGAAAATTGATGGTTAATCATGGCAGAAAGGTTAATAGTGAAGATAATGCCATATTAGCAACAGATGAGAAATAAAGAAGGGTATAGGAGTCCTCAAATAATTATCGTAGTCAAAAGCAGTTTCATTGTTATTTTCCTGTGCTGATGTGATTTCTGTGATTTTGTTAATGTATTTGTTTCAGTATTAATCCCCCAGGAGCAGAACATGATTCACTTACAACATTTAAATTCTAGATAAGGAAACAACGTTAATCTTGCAAATGAATGTTAAGGGTAAATTTCCTTTCACTTGTAGGTGAATTGATTAACAGAAACGCAGCATTTTGAAAGTGTTATCCTTCAAGAAGAGTCCTCGAAAAATGTCATTTCTCTTTTGTTATTCACAGTAATATGTTTTAATCAAATCTTGACAGTAATCAGTTGTTTCATATGCCATCACATGTTTGTCGAATATTATATAACATGGTTTTTTTTTTTTTTTAATTCGAATCAGTTAGAGAAATGAGCACCAGTGTTGTCTATCAAGTGCTCTTCGTGATGCCAAGGTAAGCTCTTATTTATCTTGTTAATTTTGTCAGTCGCTCAATTTTTTTTTATTTGGGATACTTGACTGCTAAAAATTCATAAGCATAGGTTTCGTCCTTGGAATGGCTCGCATTAACTCCCTTCGCAGCAGTATTGGTTTCAGCAGAATTCTGCCATTTATTTGCCCCCGCCGCCCACCCCCCTTGACATATTGACAAATCTTGTCTTCCGAATTTTGACATGTCTAAAACGATTCACCTTTCTGGACGACAAATTGTTTAATATAATCATTCGAAGACTTCCATGGAAAATTTAAAAATTCCAACACACTAGCAGATAGCAGTTTTATTTATAATGACAAAAAAAGGCAGAGGTTCCGGCCTTACACGTTACATCTCGAGAAAACACACGTACATATACATATACATACAGATGTTACACAATCCACAAGCACCCAAAGATGAGAAATATATATTTTTTAGGAGAGTATTATATAACCGTCCTTGTTCACCCTTCAATTTTCCCCCTTTTGACATCTTCAGATATATCGTTATAAGCTTGACGCGTTCTACAGCAGAAGTCGGTTTTCATGTAAGACGTTCTTTTCAGTAGGCTGCATCGTTGCTGGTTTTCTTGGAAGGGAAAGGTTGGAGGGTTTGGAAGGTTTTCCACTCCCCATATCTTTTGCTATTTATCTGCATGCATTCCATGCATTGTCTCCCTTCGTCCATTTTTTTCTTTCTTTCTTGCTTTTAGGCGTAATCTACGTTGTCAGTAAAGTAGTGAGACAACGCTCAAAGTGGCGGGGGAGGGCAGGTGTGTTTATTTGATTTGGGAATGTTATGATTTTTTCTGACTTCACGAAACTAGAACATATTAAAAAAAAAAAGAATGAATGGTAAATAATGGCAAGTGTTAGAAAGATAGCGGTTGGTATACTTTTCTGGTCTCTCTGTAAATAGATTGATAGATAGATTAGGTAAATATATAGAGAGATATAAACTAGAAATATATTACTTCTTAAGTGAAAACCAGTAATTAAAAATACATTATTTATCTTATGTTTTCGTATATTTTCCTTGAGCGATGGCGTGTTTGCATTTCATAAGTCGATATACTTACATTATTCTCTACTTGCATCTTTCATACCTTTTTGTTTAAGTCTTATTATTTCCACACATCTTTCTGCTTAGTACCATTGAGAACAACTAAATTTGACTTTTTTTGTTGTTGCCTGCATCACCGCAAGACCTGTTACGTGATAGTGAAAACTAGTAAAAAAAAATATCCAAATGAATGCAACAGAAAACGTGTGGTACGTCTGAATAGATATACTTGCACTTAATCCTTATTAACCTAACTAGTTCATGTGTTGTTCGCTCCCCTCTTTTCCCCATTTGTTTGTTCTCCCTAAGTTTATTTGCTCCAACTTTTCCAAGTCTCACCGTCACCCGTTTCTTTTCTTGGTGTCGAAGCTCTTGCCTCTGTTCATTTACTTTTTCGTATAAAAGTCTATTTACTTTTTTCCCGTCGTCTTCTAAAGACGTTTGCAAACCTTTTCTCCCCTCTATCAAATGTTTGCCTAATCCTTCATTATAATTCTTGACTTGCTCTCATCTTCCTCTCCTATAGAATTGTTGTGTAAATTTTTCGTCCCTTACTGTTTGCGTTGTACTCTTTTCTGAATTAAGTTATAGTGGTTTCTTTCGATGCATTTACTTCCATGCTTAAATAAGTCTTTTAAATGTTTCTCAAGCACTGTTTTATTTCAATATATCTCTAGTATTTCATTTATCTCGTAACTATAAATGTTATATATAAATGTCAGCTTCTATTAGCTCAGTTTAGTAATGGTGTTATTTCTATCATCGCATTGTTAGGATATAATTGTCTTGCCTAGTCACTATTTTCAAAGTGAAAGTTATCATTGTAAATGCTGAAACGTAATTAAAATTGAAAAGTGATATTTGCAGATTACTTCTTAGTATTTTAAGTTTAGATAGATGACAATAATTAAACTTGACTGCTGAGACGCCGCATTTTTCCTGAATGAAGAAGTCGACTCTGTGAACATTTCACTCTTTATTTATTTATTTATTTATTTATTTATTTATTTATTTATTTATTTATTTATTTATTTATTTATTTATGTGTTCGTTTACTGATTCCGTATGTCATACCTGAGCACACAAGGGTCATTATGTGTGGTTATACATGAGTGTAATGATTTGTTAAAAATTGTTAAGCCATTGTCAGTGTGTGATGCCCAACTATATAGGTTTACGCTCAAAATACGCGCAGGCATGGCTGTCATAAACAATTCAGTAATACACGTTTCGAATTTGCTGGTGAAATGTTAACTTTGCAGGTCTTAAATATGCTGTACATACAATGCTCAGTTGGGATGAGCATTGTATGTACGCGATCTTCGTATTTGTGCAGTTTCTACTAACAATATGAAATGGAGGTGTTTTCACGGAAAAATCACGGATGATTAACGAAAACATCACATGAAATGCCACGTCTCGGGGATTTTTCGCAAATGATTGAGTGTTACGGAAAATTTGTCGTCATTCTTTGACTCAAGGTTTCGTTCTTTTTTTTTTTTTTTTTTTTTTTTTTTTCGCTGTTCTATCCAAGGAAAGTTATCGAGAATATATACATTATTTCATTTTCCCACCTTTTCCTCCTTCCATCTCTTGGTTCTGCTGTCCTTTCTGTCAGTATCAGTTGAGGTGATCAGAAATAGGTTAAAACGTGTTCATGTCTGCAGACTCTTCTAGTTTAGTTGGTGGCCATTTCTGACATTGCTTGCAAGGACTGCGCCAGTTCTTGGGTACCTCTTGCCACCCTACGTCACCCACAGTCCCTGTGCTGTAGATATTATTGATGAAAATGTATTAACACGAAACGTAAATTTCTCGAAATATCAAGAAAGATACGACGTCCTAAGATATATCTTTCTGTTTCAAAGGACAACAGCAATGAACCCAGTACTTGTTTAATTCAGCAATGAGTCGTAAAGATAAATAAAAATATAAATAAATGACTTGTCTTCGCTGTCTTTTGAGTCCGCCTTACGTGATACCGTTTGACAGTGTTCGTCTTTCCTATCCCAGGAAACACCTGTTGAGTGAACGAGGTGATGTTGGGTAATTGAGGGCTCAGGAATCTTCGGTGCTGACGGAGATGTATCTACGTCTAGCCCTCCTTTCTATTCTTGGTTCACCTAATATTGTTTTTATTCCTTTCTTATTCTTGCCTATCTTACAGATGCCCTTAAAACCTGTTAATCCGCAAATGACATTCCCAAGTACGAGGCAGAGGGTATGAATAACCAGAATACGCATTTTTGTTTTTATGTCGATATAGCTGTGGAAAATGAAAAGTAATGGAAACACGGCAAGCTAATGCGTGTAAATTTTATCAAAGTATTTATTTTATACATCATTGATGCTCTCAGTTGTTTATGTCCTTTTCCTTTTATACCTTCATTAATGCGAATTATAATAAATCAGTATCGTAAATTTAAATTAAGACAGTTTGGCACTTTCATGCCGGCGTGAGCAATATAACTTTATCTTGGGTGGTAAGTTATGGCTCTTCATTATTTTTGTGTTGATGACGACTTCAGAAATGAATAGGCTTCATGTGAAAAAAAATTATTAAGCGTTTTTCGGCTAAATTGGGCATCGATTCACTCAGAGAGAGAGAGAGAGAGAGAGAGAGAGAGAGAGAGAGAGAGAGAGAGAAGATGGATTTAAGGCTGCGAAACACAGTAACAAAATTAGTTCCGAAATTGAATTGTGGCAGCTTTGCATGCTCAATAATTCTTTTGGATTTATTAATTAATTACTTCATTTAATTAATTCATTGCTTAATTACTTATACCTTTTTCTCTTTAGATTGGTGGCGATTACAGATGTGAATGTGTTTTTTTAGTTACATATGAACATGAATATATATATATATATATATATATATATATATATATATATATATATATATATATATATATATATATATATATATATATATATATATATTATATATGCAAGTGCCATGTGTATGGTTGGCTAATATTATTAAATTATATTAGTGAATTTAGTGAATTATGGCCCTATGTATATGGTTAGCTAATATTATTAAAATATAGTAGTGAATTATGGCTATTTTTTAACTTTTTCTGGAAGAAGCAAAAGATGTACTCGGGAATCAGCAATATTAAAAGGAAAATAGATAAAACAATTTAAGATAATGAAAAAGTTTAGGGCATTTATAGTCCCCTGTAGAATACTTCAGAATGACCTGATACGCTTATATTAGGATTCATTCATTGTATCTCATTCTGCCTTGCTTTCTCTCCCTATATCGCTCTTTGTCTCGACTGAAAACTCCAATTGGTCCCCCGTAGATTAACACGAAGTTTTGCTTTTCCCTTTGTTTTGCGTGTCTTCCTGTCTTTGGAAAATATCCTGGATTTCCATTGGAGCTTTAAATTGCACGAGCTCAATCCCGGTTTAATCCTCTATTACGCAGCTGGCTCTCAAAATTGTCAGTAAGCCTGTTGCAAGGATGATTGAATTTCATAGATAGCTGATGTAGTACCGCCTTTGATTTCGAGTCATCGTGAAAATTCGGGGTTAAAATAGGTTGGCTCGTAAGTGTTTTACCACAGGTTACTTAATTCAGTGGATGGGATCTCTGCAAATGTTTCTGTTATCAATATAATTATCTTTTATCGAGTTCTGAAGAGCTGATCGCATTATATTCAGTGTGTTTAATTATGTTCAATAGCCTGGGACTTTTACTTGGTTGTAGATAAGTTCTATTGCTGTAGCCAAGATTTTTACATCGATTTTCAACTTCCTACTTTATGTTTATTTGACGTTGAAACTGAGTTCATAAATACAGGTTTCATACACTTTGTATAAAAAGATAACTACATTTGCTCTTATTTTCTACATTACCAGTATGTTGAATATAGCAGGAAATTGTACTAGAAAGTAAACAGCTGTATGCTTAACCCACAATTTACAAACTGATACGATTCAAAGGTCTTTGAGTGTTCGTCGAAGGAAACACCTCTCGGTTTCCATACTTTTCCAATTATTAATTGACTGAGGTAATGTTGAAAAAAAATGTATGTCATCATGAAGTTACCTGTACCATGAAGTCAAGGAGATCGTTTCTATTTTCGTTCTACTGTTTCGTCTTATACTAATAATAAAGATAAATAAAAGGATGGCTGAATGTGGATATTTCGATCAAAAATAACTTTCGAAATGAAGAACATTAGACATTCTGTAAATCAAGAGCAATTCTTTTCTCTCATGATTTTATATCACAGTAAACATAACTTCACATGACCACCTTTAAATTAAAAAATATGGCTCCACAGTCAACTCTCCTCTTGAAAACATTTGGGAAGCAAAGGTGATGAAAGACTTGGTTTAGAAGTTTCCTAAACTTTGGCCATGTTTATGCTGAAAATAATTCCTCCTGAAATGAATAAACCGCCTGATATTCCGACCATAATTCGCGATTTAGAACTTTCATATAGTCGCCAGAGTCACATAAACGCCATAAATTACTTCATACATTACTTTTATCGCAGAATGCAGCGTAAATTTTGGCTGGGATAAAGTAAGATTTATATTGCTGTATTACCATTTTTAGTAATTTATTAGAAGAGTTCCGTGCTCTCTATTCAGCGTCCTTTAATAGTGTTTTGGTAGACTTAATGACTCCTAATGGAACAGGAAATATGCATATCACAATTATCTGTATTCTATATTTATATTCTCATGCATATGTATTACTTAGTGAAAATAGGCATGCTTTTGTAGTATTGTATAAATTTATGATGCGCAAGTTATTTGTGTATAGAAGATATATACCAAAATTGCAAACTTATATAGACGATTACATATACATATATCTATATATATATATATATATATATATATATATATATATATATATATATATATATATGTGTGTGTGTGTGTGTGTGTGTGTGTGTGTGCAGAATATAAGCAAATACCAAAACAGTGACTTTGGCACATAAAAAAGTGTGTTTTGAAAAGGATAGAATGCGAACAGACATGAAATGCCAAATATTACCTGATTATTTGCATGTTAATTAACTTTTGTCTTATTTTTTCATGATTAAGTTAGGTGCTTGGATTTTTTTATTGTATATGTTATCTCTCTCTCTCTCTCTCTCTCTCTCTCTCTCTCTCTCTCTCTCTCTCTCTCTTAAGATCCTTATCAGTTCACAACTAACTACGGAAAGGCAAGGAGGCCATCTCTGTAGATCTGCTTATATAGTTCTTGTATCGTTTTTTCTTTGCTCCTCTTCTAAGAGCTGAAAGGGTTTCACGGACAAGTTGGCTACAGTATTACCCGTGAGAGATAGCCTTCAATGATCACCTTTTTGTATTTATTTGATAAATGAAATGTCCTATATATCGATGATTAAAACAATTATTGCCTAATATTAAATGTCCTTGGATAAGTTTGAACGTTTTACTCATGTTATTCACATTTGTCAACCGTGAGTAAGATTAAAACCTAACAGCGATATTCTATTGACTAGAATCGTATGAAATTAATAAGATAAAGAAAGAATGATTGACTGGAACTGCAGTTATTTTTTTTAACCTGATAAACCTTCATTTCTTCTGCCCACCTGTTACTGTTGTTGCTGTGAAGTCTAGATGAAAATACATTAAGGCTAAAATTTTTAAAGAAAAGCTTACTTCAGTTATCAAATACCTAAAACATTAAACTTTATTTTCATTTGCATAAGAATATAAACGGATGACAGCTGTTTCATAGGAAAAACAAACTTGCACACGCATGAGCTGGCAGAATGAGAGATTGCAACAATGTTATGCAATGAAAAGTTTGTGTTCTGGAATAGTTTTTGTTTTTCGCTTTATGAAGTAACAAAATTTATGAGGGATGAAAATGTTTGCCAGTTTATAATAATCTGGGAGTGTCACAGCATTGTCAACTTTTTTGAAAGTTGAAAACGAATTTCGACAACTTTTGGACGGAAATTAAATTCGACGCAGACGTGACCGGGATGAATCATAATCGGGAAAGCATGTTTTCATTTTATGCAAAAATTATCGACACATTAACGAAAGGGTTAAAGAACCGAAGAACAAATAAGAGAAATGTTCAAGAAATAAAGAAATCATTTCTCTAAATGGATTGTGAATCTCTCGCAAAATAAATCTTCGAAAGCGTTTATTTCTTTGCTATTTATACCTTTATTATACATTTGTATTTAAAACAACATAATTACAGGGATTCTTTACAGATTATAGAATATTTAACCAGTGGAAATTGAACTATTCAGAATCTCGCGTTGTTCATATAAGAAAATATTAGTTAAATGAATTATTCGGACAATAATAATAATAATGAAAGTAGTGCCATATATCATTTGGGTATTACTTACACTATCGATCTATGCACCAATTCACATTTTTAGTTTTCTGTGAAAGAAAACTACTGATACTGCTATTTGTCTGTCCGTCCGCACTTTTTCTGCCCGCCCTCAGATCTTACAAAACTACTGAGGTTAGAGGGCTGCAAACTGGTATTTTGATCATCCACCCTCCATTCATCAAACATACCAAATGGCAGGCCACTAATCTTGGTAGTTTTTATTTTCTTTAAGGTTGAAATTAGCCATGATCGTGCGTTTGGGACGGCCATAGGTGTCAACAACACAGGCTACCACCGGGGCGTGGCTGAAAGTTTCATGGCCCATCTGACTGGTTGCTTTCGTTGCAAACCCTAAAGAACAACTGTTGGCCCATCCGCCGAGAAGTAAATTTCCGCAAGCAACTTTTATTTACGACCCATAAATTTCCCCTGCTCCAGCCAGAGTCACAATTTGTCTTACCTTTTCCGCACATTGAATTTCACTTCGCTACTCGATAGTTTTCCGCGAAGCAGGAGCCCTTGTTTATACAGGAGGCCACAAACCACAGGGTGAGAACACTTGCTTTCCTGTATGCGTAAAGACCATTATTAATTTTCCGTGGCCGAATGGGAATTCAATAGTGTAGAGAAAGTAATTTAACAATTATTTTCCCTTTTTTTATCTATTTACGTTTCTGTGAGTCTATGTATTATTGATATTCTCAACCCCACCTTGAGACTACCACATTTGCATAGCTACCAGGTACTGAGTCACTGGCTAATCAACAGGTACAATCTGGATATTTCAGGAAATCCTCTCTCTCTCTCTCTCTCTCTCTCTCTCTCTCTCTCTCTCTCTAGGATCAATCTCAGGACTATCGGAGGTGAGGCGAGGTTCTCCTTACAAAATGCAGTAGCATCAGTTCATGTGGTATTTATTGACTTAAGGAGGTTCCTATAACTAGAATATGACGCTTGCCTGTTTGACCGATGTAATTGCCCATTTCGAAGAGTTTTTAGAGCTGAGGAAGGAAACTTACTAGGTAATTGCGTGGATTAAACTCGTTCAGTCTATATGAGCCGTATAGACTAGACGGGAACTCGGGTGCACTGAATGTTTAAGGAACCATGAAGGTTTATATAATTTTTGTCTGCGCAATGTATGGGTGATTGTATAAGTATTGGTAATGAACCTACTAATTAACGTCAGACATTCTCTCTCTCTCTCTCTCTCTCTCTCTCTCTCTCTCTCTCTCTCTCTCTCTCTCTCTCGTCAAATTGAAAAGAATATTTGTACTGAAAGGCATAAATGTTACAACGATATAATATTTTCATTGATGATTTTTTTCCCTGACATTTACAGCGACAGAATTCCCAGACATCCCAAATCCTGAGGAGTAAATATTTCCTTACGATATTTAAAAGATATCAGACTAATTGCGTAAAACTAGTCACTGACAGCTCTAATCTCTCCATAATTCGATTGACATTCGCAGACTTCGATAGAAAACTCTCATTTATATCATTCCAGTGATGGTTGAGAGCCGTTGCGAAATGCATACGTTAAATATTTGTTTCTTCCTGCATTTTTGTACACACACACACACACACACACACACACACACACACACACACACACACACACACACACACATATATATATATATATATATATATATATATATACTACATATATATATATATATATATATATATATATATATATATGTATATATATGTATGTATATCTATTATACATATATATATATATATATATATATATAATATATATATATATATATATATATATATGTATATATATGATTTATGTGAATGTTTTGAGCAGCATTTTTATTAACCATTCTACGCTGGTGGTATGTCCCCACATTCAGTAACCACATTGATACTCTCTGACAATATCGTGTGTCTCCTTTAGATCATGTTTTATGTATTATGTTTCATAAAAAAATTTTGATGGCACTTTTACATTCTTCAGTACAGGAAATGCCATTTAAACAGAAGAAAGGAGGGTTCATGATCATGAATAAGAGATACAAACTTGAAGCCAAACACAAAGTTAGATCAAATTTTTATATACATTAATGTAATTTCTAAAGCAACTGCGTAGAATATTGCAATGTAACATTTCATTCGTTCTACCGTAGTCGTTCTTCCATTCTACTTTTATTCTCCTGAGAAATTTCATCACTATTTTGCTTCATCTTTATATTTGCTTTCTCTTTCTTTTTGACATGGAGAGTAGGGAAATAATAATAGTCCCGAAGTAAGTCTCCAGAATTTTCTCAGTGGATGGGTTTACTGAGAGATATTGTCGGTCTTAAAAGATTTTGTGTCAAAGATTTTGACCAAACGGTTTCCATAATTGGCTATTTTGTTCCGACCTCTTTTCTTCTTTAGCTTTAAAGTTTAACCTCTTCTGGATATCCAATATTCGAAGGTGTATTTTTTGTCTGCTGGATACATTATTATTATTATTATTATTATTATTATTATTATTATTATTATTATTATTATTATTATTATTATTATTATATCAAACAGACGAAACCCATTCACACGAAACAAGAGCACAGGGGCCATTGACTCGAAATTCAAGAGCTTCCAATGAATGTTGGTTTCAACCTCCCATCGTAGACCCCACACTGCATCTGTAACTGATCATGATACTTAGCCAGTGTTTTTTAACAGCCTTGGGTGTTAGGGGTGTTAGATCCCGCGACATCTGAGTGGCCTACCACGACACTAACCACTATACCAGCTATGCTTGAATGAACAGTGGTTGAAACCCGAGAAGAATGTTTGTGCTGCAGCCACCAGCCAACTGCTTTTTGTAGCTTTTTTGAATAATTCACACCTTGATGCTTTTCACTTACATTTTTTAAATGTAATTACAAAGATATAATGAAATGATATATAAATCTTAGAATGACTCTTACTGTCTTTTCGACAAAAATGACATTTTTTTTTTTTCTTTTTACCGAGTTTAGAGGTTTCTTTCTGTCAAGTGAAATGGCTGAGCCATATACCAAAATTGATCAGTGTATTTGGTTTGTGATTGTGCGGCTTACATTTTTATGTCTTATTTCCCATTCCTCTGTTTTCACTTTTAAGTTAGGAAGTCCCTGTGGTTTTTGAGCATCTCATTATATTTACCTCGACAGACAGAATCGATATGCCCTTTTTGCACCTGGAGAAACTATCCTTTGCCCAATTTTCTGCTGATTCTTACCATTGATAATACTAAGATTGGAAAAAAACGCCGTTTTCAGTTAAGGAACGTCTGAGGTGAAATGACTTATCCTTATTTCTAATACAAATAGAGGTGTTTATCATCCTTTATATATATTAAGACTTAGTCTTAATTCTTTTATTGGATCCTCAAGAATGCCTCCGGATTTAATGTTTATAAGGAATCCGCGTTCTACAATGACAACGATGATCCTTATTTCCTTAAAAGAAAGTGGGCTTGTTAGAGTCAGAGCGTTTAGTGGTTCAGAGTATTGAATACCTCCCTTTGTTCCTCTCGGTACTCGAGGGGTTTCCCTTCAGCAATCACGGCTCACTCGTTTTGCCGTTTCTTTTATCCTTTA
>NC_087203.1:95723057-95728057 GCF_015104395.2 Macrobrachium nipponense
TAAAGGATAAAAGAAACGGACAAAACGAGTGAGCCGTGATTGCTGAAGGGAAACCCCTCGAGTACCGAGAGGAACAAAGGGAGGTATCCAATACTCGGAACCACTAAACACTCTGACTCTAACAAGCCCACTTTCTTTGAAGTAAATAAGGATCATCGTTGTCATTGTAGAGCACGGATTCCTTATAAACATTAAACCAGCAGGCATTCTTGATGATCTAATAAATTAAGAATAAGTCTTAATTGACATAAAGGATGATAAACACCTTTATTTGAATTAGAAATAAGGATAAGCCTCAAATGTTTCCTAACTGAAAACGACGCTTTTTTCCAATTTTAGTATTATGAATGTAAGGATCAGCAGAAAATTGGGCAAAGGATAGTTTCTCCAGGTGCAAAAAGGACATATCGATTCTGTCTGTCGAGGTAAATATAATGAGATCCTCAAACAACACAGTAACTTTCTAACTAAAAAGTGAAAACAGAGAAATGGGAAATAAGACATATAAACATGTAAGCCGTACAATCACAAACCATATGCACTGATCAATTTCGGTATATGGCTCAGCCATTTCACTCTACAGAAAGAAACCTCTAAATCGGTAAAAAAAAAAAAAGGGTCATTTTTGTCGAAAAGACAATAAGTAAGAGAGTCATTCCAAGATTTATACATCACATTTCCTATATCTTTGTAGTTACGTATAAAAAATGTAAGTGAAAAGCATCAAGATATGAATTGTTCAAAAAAGCTGCATTTTACGCAGTTGGCTGGTGCCTGCAGCCCAAATATTCTTCTCGCCTTTCAACCACTGTTTATTCAAGCATAGCTAGTATAGTGGTTAGTGTCGTGGTAGGCCACTCAGATGTCGCGGGATCTAACATCCCTAACACCCAAGGCCGTTAAAAAACACTGGCTAAGTATCATGATCAGTTACAGATGCAGTGTGAGGTCTACGCTGGGAGGTTGAAACCAACATTCTTTGGAAGTCAATGGCCCCTGTGTGCCTGTTTCGTGTGAATGGGTTTCATCTACTGAAATAATAATAATAATATTGTATCCAGTAGACAAAAAATAAAGCTTAGAATATTGGATTTCCTGAGGAAGATGAACCCGAGAGCCAAAGAAGAAAGAGGTCGGAACTAATAGCCAATTATGGAAACCGTTGGTCAAATCTTTGACAAAATCATTTAAGACCGAGAATATCTCTCAATAAACCCATCCACTGAGTAAATTCTGGAGACGTCCTTCAGGACTATTATTATTTCCCTACTCTCCATGTCAAAAAGAAAGAGAGAGCAAATATAAAGATGAAGCAAGATAGTGATGAAATTTCTCAGGAGAATAAAAGTAGAATGAGGAACGCTGCGGTAGAGCGAATGAAATGTTACATTGCAATATTCTGAGCAATTGCTTTTGAAATTACATTAATGTATATAAATATTTAATCTAACTTTGTGGTTGGCTTCAAGTTTGTATCTCTTATTCATGATCATGAACCCTCCTTTCTTCTGTTTAAATGGCATTTCCTATAGTGAAGAATGTAAAAGGGCCATCAAAATTTTTCATGAATCATAATACATAAAACACGATCTAAAGGAGAAACACGATATTGTCAGAGAGTATCAATGTGGTTACTGAATGTGGGGACATACCACCAACGTAGAATGGTTAATAAAAATGCTGCTAAACATTCACACAAATATTTATATATATATATATATATATTATATATATATATATATATATATATATATATATATATATATATACACATACATACATATAAAACACATATACACACACACACACACACACACACATATATATATATATATATATATATATACTATATATTATATATATATAATATAGTATATATATATATTTATATAGCAAATGGAATATATATTGCATAAACAGCAAAGAAGTCGAGAAATAAGAAAAATCAACGTAAAATATGCTGAGCAATAAGACAGAAACAAATATTTAACGTATGCGTTTCGCAACGGCTCTCAACCGTCACTGGAATGATATAAATGAGAGTTTTCTATCGAAGTCTGCGAACGTCAATCGAATTATGGAGAGATTAGAGCTGTCAGTGACTAGCTTTTACGCAATTAGTCTTGGTATCTTTTAAATATCATAAGGAAATATTTACTCCTCAGAATTTGGGATGTCTGGGAATTCTGTCGCTGTAAATGTCAGGGGAAAAAAATCATCAATGAAAATATTATATCGTTGTAACATTTATGCCTTTCAGTCATATCCTTTCAGTGACAGATTATTCTTTTCAAGTTGACGAGAGAGAGAGAAGTAGATAGAGAGAGAAGAGAGAGAGAGAGAGAATGTCTGACGTTAATTAGTAGGTTCATTACCAATACTTATACAATCACCCACACATTGCGCAGACAAAAATTATATAAACCTTCATGGTTCCTTAAAAATTCAGGGCACCCGAGTTCCCGTCTAGTCTATACGGCTCATATAGACTGAACGAGTTTAATCCACGCAATTACCTAGTAAGTTTCCTTCCTCAGCTCTAAAAACTCTTCGAAAAGGTATGGGCAATTACATGGGCCAAACAGGCAAGCGTAATATTCTAGTTATAGGAACCTCCTTAAGTCAATAAATACCACATGAACTGATGCTACTGCATTTTGTAAGGAGAACCTCGCCTCACCTCCGATAGTCCTGAGATTGATCCGAGAGAGAGAGAGAGAGAGAGAGAGAGAGAGAGAGAGAGAGAGAATTTCATGAAAAATCCAGATTGCACCTGTTGAATTAGCCAGTGACTCAGTACCTGGTAGCTATGCAAATATGGTAGTCTGAAGGTGGGGTTGAGAATATCAATAGTACATAGACTCACAGAAACGTAAATAGATAAAGAAAGGGAAAATAATTGTTAAATTACTTTTCTACCCTACTGAATTCCCATTCGGCCACGGAAAATTAATAATGGTCTTCACGCATACAGGAAAGCAAGTGTTCTCACCCTGTGGTTTGTGGCCTCCTGTATAAACAAAGGCTCCTGCTTCGCGGAAAACTATCAAGTAGCGAAGTGAAATCCAATGTGCGGAAAAGGTAAGACAAACTGTGACTTTGGCTGGAGCAAGGAAAATCTATGGTTCGTAAATAAAAGTTGCTTGCGGAAATTTACTTCTCGGCGGATGGGCCAACAGTTGTTCTTTAGGGTTTGTTACGAAAGCAACCAGTCAGATGGGCCATGAAACTTTCAGCCACTCCCCGGTGGTAGCCTGTGTTGTTGACACCTATGGCCGCCCCAAACGCACGATCATGGCTAATTTCAACCTTAAAGAAAAGAAAAAAACTACCAAGATTAGTGGCCTGCCATTTGGTATGTGAATTTGGTGCATAGATCGAAAGTGTAAGTAAATACTCAAATGATATATGGCACTACTTTCATTATTATTATTGTCCGCATAATTCATTTAACTAATATTTTCTTATATGAACAACGCGAGATTCTGAATAGTTCAATTTCCACTGGTTAAATATTCTATAATCTGTAAAGAATCCCTGTAATTATGTTGTTTTAAATACAAATGTATAATAAAGGTATAAATAGCAAAGAAATAAACGCTTTCGTAGATTTATTTTGCGAGAGATTCACAATCCATTTAGAGAAATGATTTCATTTCTTGAACATTTCTCTTATTTGTTCTTCGGTTCTTTAACCCTTTTGGTAATGTGTCGATAATTTTTGCATAAAATGAAAACACACGATTTTTTATTGTTTATAAAATCAGATGCTTTCCCGATTATGATTCATCCCGGTCACGTCTGCGTCGAATTTAATTTCCGTCCAAAAGTTGTCGAAATTCGTTTTCAACTTTCAAAAAAGTTGACAATGCTGTGACACTCCCAGATTATTATAAACTGGCAAACATTTTCATCCCTCATAAATTTTGTTACTTCATAAAGCGAAAAACAAAAACTATTCCAGAACACAAACTTTTCATTGCATAACATTGTTGCAATCTCTCATTCTGCCAGCTCATGCGTGTGCAAGTTTGTTTTTCCTATGAAACAGCTGTCATCCGTTTATATTCTTATGCAAATGAAAATAAAGTTTAATGTTTTAGGTATTCGATAACTGAAGTAAGCTTTTCTTTAAAAATTTTAGCCTTAATGTATTTTCATCTAGACTTCACAGCAACAACAGTAACAGGTGGGCAGAAGAACTGAAGGTTTATCCGGTTAAAAAAAATAACTGCAGTTCCAGTCAATCATTCTTTCTTTTTTAATATAATTTATACGGTTCTAGTCAATATAATATCGTTGTCAAGTTTTAATCTGACTCACGGTCGACAAATGTGAATAACACGAGTAAAACGTTCAAACTTATCCAAGACCATTTAGTAGCGGTAATATTGTATTCATCGATGCATTCATGAAACATTTCATTTATCAAAAGAATTCAAAAAGGAGAACATTGATTGCTATCTCTCTCCCCTGCGGGATTATGTAAAAAAATATTTTGACGAATAAGAAGACGTCGTAAAAGTAGCAGTTTCAGTCCTCCAACAGGCTACTACCTCTCGGGCGGACGTCAGCCAGGTAACCCTTAACCCCCTACCGTGGCACCACTCATGGCAGTGATCGCCAGTAGATTATTGTAGATTCACATCAACCGTGCATCTAATGTTTAGGCCAGTCCCTTACGACGCCCCTGATTGGCTGTTGATAAGCCAATCATAGGGTGGAAACTCTCGTTCTCTCGAGAGAGTTCCCATAGGCAGGAGGTATGTTCCACTTCTCATAAGGAATACTTTTGAAAAACGTATCCCTTAGGAGAAGTGGAACACACATCCTGCCTACATGTACTATAGAGAGAGACTGTTTGTTTCCAGCCGTGTGATTGGCTTATCAACAGCCAATCAGGAGCGTCGTAAGGGACTGGCCTAGGCAGATGCACGGTTGATGTGAATCTACTATAGTCTCACTATTAGCTACCTGACGGAGAAGCGAACTTTAGCCCC
>NC_087203.1:95733057-95744396 GCF_015104395.2 Macrobrachium nipponense
CGCTTCGACACCAACAAAAGAAACGGGTGACGGTAAGACTGGAAAAGTTAAAGCAAATAAACTTAGGGAGAACAAACAAATGGGGAAAAGAGGGGAGCGAACAACACCTGAACTAGTTAGGTTAATAAGGATTAAGTGCAAGTATATCTATTCAAACGTACCGCACGTTTTCTGTTGCATTCATTTGGATATTTTTTTTTACTAGTTTTCACTATCACGTAACAGGTCTTGCGGTGATGCAGGCAAAACAAAAAAGTCAAATTTAGTTGTTCTCAATAGCTCATTAAGCAGAAAGATGTGTGGAAATAATAAGACTTAAACTATAAAGTATGAATGATGCAAGAAGAGAATAATGTAAGTATATCGACTTATGAAATGAAAACACGCCATCGCTCAAGGAAAATATACGAAAACATAAGATAAATAATGCATTTTTAATTACTGTTTAAGAAGTAATATATCTCTAGTTTATATCTCTCTATAAATTTACCTAATCTATCTATCAATCTATTTACAGAGAGACCCGAAAAGTATACCAACCGCTATCTTTTTAACACTTACCATTATTTACCATTCATTCTTTTTTTTCAATATGTTCTAGTTTCGTGAAGTCAGAAAAAATCATAACATTCCCAAATCAAATAAACACTCCTGCCCTCCCCCGCCACTTTGAGCGTTGTCTCACTACTTTATTTTCCAATAACTAGAAGAGACAATGCATGACAGATAAATAGAAAAAGATATGGGGAGTGGAAGACCTTCCAAACCCTCCAACTTTTCCCTTCCAAGAAAACCAGCAACGATGCAGCCTACTGAAAAGAAGAACGTCTTACATGAAAACCAGCTTCTGCTGTAGAATGCGTCAAGCTTATAACGATATATCTGAAGATGTCAAAAGGCAAAAATTGAAGGGCGAACAAGGACGGTTATATAATACTCTCCTCAAAAATATATATTTCTCATCTTTGGGTGCTTATGGATTGTGTAACAGCTGTATATATGTATACGTACGTTTGTATTCTCGAGATGTAACGTGCAAGGCTGGAACCTCTGCCTTTTCTTGTCATTATAAATAAAGAGGTTCCTTTTCTTGTCATTATAAATAAAACTGCTATCTGCTAGTGACTTGGAATTTATAAATTTTCCATGGAAGTCTTCGAATGATTATATTAAACAAAACTTTTGTCGTCCAGAAAGGTGAATCGTTTTAGACATATCAAAATTCGGAAGATAAGATTTGTCAATATGTCAAAGGGGTGGGGGGTGGGGGGAAATAAATGTCAGAATTCTGCTGAAACCAATACTGCTGCGAAGGGAGTTAATGCGAGCCATTCCAAAGGACGAAACCTATGCATATGAATTTGAGCAGTCAAGTATCCCAAATAAAAAAATTGAGCGACTGACAAAATTAACAAGATAAATAAGAGCTTACTTTGGCAGCACGAAAAACACTTGGTAGACAACACTGGTGCTCATTTCTCTAACTGATTCGAATCTGAAAAAAAAAAAAACATATTATATAATATTCGACAAATATACGATGACATATGAAACAACTTATTAATGTCGAGATTTGATTAAAACATATTCCTGTGAATTACAAAAGAGAAATTACATTTTTCGAGCACTCTTCTTGAAGGATAACACTTTCAAAATGATGCGTTTCTGTTAATCAATTCACCTACAAGTGAAAGGAAAATGTTGTAAGTGAATCATGTTCTGCTCCTGGAGTTAATACCGAAACAAATACATTAACAAATCACATTAGCACAAGACAATAACAATGAAGCTGCTTTTAAGTGCGATAATTACTTGAGAACTCCTATACACTTCTTTATTTCTACTCTGTTGCTAATATGGCATTATCTTCACTATTAACCTTTCTGTCATGATTAACTACATCAATTTTCCTTTTGCGTTTACTTATACAACTTTTTATTCCTTACACAATATTCTGCATTGCCTTCATGTGAACAAACTGCCGCCGACCTTTTCGACAGAATATGCAGATTTTGAAAACATCGATAACGAAATCGTGAAAGTGGTAATAGTTTTCATTTACAGAAAACTAAAAATGGTAAGAAAAATTATTTATTGAAAACATAAAATTATTTACAGAAATATTCTAAGTAACATTACACGTTTTAAGGAAATTTCTCCACATCGTGAAAATAGTAAATTTTGGCGAATTAATTTCATCCACCCACATAGACAGCAGAGAGAGAGAGAGAGAGAGAGAGAGAGAGAGAGAGAGAGAGAATAGAACATCATGAACAAACGAATGAAACGAACAGCACAGCACGGAAGCTTTTCAATTATCTGATAAGAGATTCCAATTAATTAAGCTTTCACATCTCACAAGGCTTACAAGTTTTCATTTATTTTCCGCACTAATTAACGACGTCCAACTCTGTCTCTCTCTCTCTCTTTATTATTTCTGGTAATTATTTTCTACGAAAAGTGCTCTTTAATGCCCCGAACTAATTTGCCCTTTTACAACGCATGGAGAAAAGGGATAAAGGAAGCCTTTTGCAAGGATGCATTCATCGGTGTAAAAGACGATCATCATCACAACAAGGAATAATGGCGTATGAAACTCTCAGCGGACAGATATAATGCGACCGGACAAACATATTGCCATCTGAAAAGTTGTCTTTTACAGAAAACTAAAGAATGAACCCCAAAAATTAGTTATAACCATTCTTAGTGCTCATAAATTATTATACTATTGAATAAAGCAGAGAAAAACCTTCCTGTTTACAGAACCGTCCCTTTCGAGCGCTATACTCAGCAGCAGCTGTGTAGAAATTGGTTGAATAGCAGCAAATTACCCGACCGTTTTACGCTATGGACAATATTCGAGTATTCGGGAAGACGGGTTCGGAGCGGGTAGACCAGAGATGAAAAGAGAGACGAGGTAAGGGTAGAGAAAAAAAATACGCAAATAAAGAGCAGAATAAGGAAAAAAACGGAAGCCAGCTGCTATATAATAATAGTGAAACAAAGAGAGAAAAATTAATAATAACTCTACTTCAGAGGTGCTCGCCGGTTACTATCAAGAGACAAGGGGTGTTTCCAAAGATAATTTCTCTCTCTCTCTCTCCATATACCACAAAAAATTCGATTATAAAACACACTACTGTTGGCAGGAATGTAATTTGAATTTAATTTAATTGAATATAGAATATAGGCCAAAGGCCAAGCACTGGGACCTATAGCGTTGAAACGGAAATTGACAGTAAAAAGTTCGAAAGGTGTAACAGGAGGAAAACCCCGCAGTTGCAATATGATTCAATTGTTAGGAGAGGGTGGAAAGTAAGATGGAAGGAAGAGAATATGAAAGGAGGTACAGTGAGAGGGACGAAAGGGGTTGCAGCTAGGGGCCGAAGGCACTTTGCAATGACGGCACTAGCCTCCTAAACGGAGGATATTATAAACAAAAAATGTCTAAGGCACGGGAGTAGGGGCAACTGTTTCACTTATGATACAGCTGACACTTGCTACAGGACTTCGACAGTAAATGCATTTACGAAGGCGAGTTATTTGCAGTTTTACAGGAAATGTTACCCATCATCAGGACAAACATTGCACTCAATACAAACCGCAAGGCAAGCGGAGCAAAGCTTTTTCAAGGAAAATGCTGTGAACAAAATGTATTCATATGAAGTTTGTGCCCAAAACTGTTGGTTTCTATATAGTATTAACTGGATTAAAAGGCCTATATTTGTGTATATCTGCGTAGATATGCTATAATATTGACATTGAATCACACTGAGTCTAAGGTTACATAGAACGAAAATCATATCGAAAACACTTATACATGCGATTTTTCCCTGGTCAGTCAATCGTGGCCTGAAAATCAAGCATGCATAAATACATGCATCGTATACATATACAATATATTTCATTCCTTGGCTTTACAACAAAATTATCCAAAATCAAATTCATAAACAGTACTCCAAGAATGAATTATTTATAGATTCAGGGAAGAAACGTACGCAGGATCAAATTGAATGGAGCGACGGTTAAATTTTATATGAAATTCCTATTTAAAAACTTTAGAGAGAACCACTACAAACCCAGCCATGAAAAATCACTATAAATGAAGCAGGTGTAAGCAAATAACTTATCTAATCTTACGGACAATACAAAAAAAAACTAATAAAAAAGCAACAATAAAAATAGACTAGTTCCAAAGATAAAACAATCAACTACCTATTACTATGAGATTCAGAGCCTCTGTAACACGGTTTTTTCGCAATAACTTTTTATCTATGCATTTCATAAATATAACGCTTATTCAGAATACATATTATATCTCCACATAAATTTTGACTGTATTCTGCATTACGTAGGTTGAATAAATTTGGTACTTATAATGTAAAAGTGACCTTTTTTGAAGACTGGCCAACTTACTTAGAGAAAAGGTTTCGAACGCACTCTTTACGTAACTTATGACAGCATTTCTTCCCTCTTTCTCGATGGATGATTGGCTATACGTAACGAAGGCTATACCTCTGGCAACAATGACATACAAATTTAAATACAAGCAAAGCAGTACACCTTTATGAACTCTGGAACCTCTCCACTGATAATTGTCATAATGAACAAACCAACAAAATATGTTAATAAATACAAAAGCACTACGATTTTAGTCTAACTCCCAAAATAGGTTTCCTAAGAAATTACAGTCTACTTTATAGGTCACAATCATATTGACAAGATGTAGGGAATAGCTGGTAATTTTCAAAAACATAGTAGACAAGCTTGATTTGATAACTGTTATATCCAATGTCAAGCAATTTTTATTTATTGGCTATCTACCTATTTACTGAAAAAAAAAGCCGGTACTGTATATTGGCTTTAAACCTTCACCAATAATTATCGTCAGAATGATGACTTCATGAGGCTCCACCCACTTTCGCCTCGTTATAACTCAGAATAACACTGAAGGCTACCATGGGCACTGTTGGATTAGAAAATTTAACTTCTGTCTATAAAAACTAATTTCTCGAGTAGTTGTAAGAAGTGCTAAATGATCCTCAAGGATCCCAGCAGTTGGCCTAAACGTTTAATTCATGTATATTACTGCTATACTTGTTGCGGCACTACTGACTACAGTATAAGTATTACTACGCTAGCACTGATACCCCACCCACATCTATGTATCGTTCCGCCATTCATACAGTCTTTGGGTTTCAGAGCCGATGGAGTTTATGTCTAGTGGATGGGCGGGGCAACATTTCGTCAAAAGGTGTGTTTACCTTGCTTACGTAATGAATGTTTTTCGACTCTTGGCTCGTAATCATTGGCCATGGCGTCGGCAAGAGCATTTTTACTCTATAGAAATTAAAACTATCGGGTTTAGGTTAATGATAATGCTGACAAAATTTGTGTGTGGTTGTAAAATATACATTTGTCAACTTTCAGCTACATCCGATGCTTTGACAAGGAGCAAAGTCAGAAAAACCGTGTTACAGAGACCCTGAATCTCATAGTAGAGAGCGAAAGTCAAAACAAAGGCTAAAAAGGAAAAGTTCAATTTTTCGTTAAATGCGAGATGAAATTGCCTACTGCATTTTTTGAGAAGGATAATGGAAAACTGATGGTAGAAAATTAGTCGCAAATTAAATTTTCAAAGTACTTTCAGCGAATTTATTTCAATAATTCCTGTTATCTAAAACATCAAAACTTGTCTTATTTAGAGATATCATAAACCATAATTAGATATGACTGCTTCACCTTTCAGGTTCTTCGCCAGATTAAGCCACAGACACATGATCCTCATATAAATAATATGTGAAATGGAAAATCTGCGATATTGGTTAGCTGGTATAGTGGTTAGTGTTGTGACCGCGACTCAGACGTCGCGGGTTCGCGTCTCCCCCAGGTCGAAGAAAAATGACTGCCTCCGTGTCATGATCAATTACTACTGCAGTGTAGGCTCTGCGGTGGGAGATTGAAACCAACATTCTTTAGAAGCTTGACCACGCCAATGTCCCCTGTATGTTTGTTCCCTGTGAATAGGTTTCATCTAATAATAATATTGATTCTTTCATCTAGTAATAGCTAGCAACAAAAAAGCATCTTGAAGACCAGATTTTTATTGGGAGTGACACAAATCAAATCAGAGGAGGTTGAAAACAATGTTCAGAATCTTTTCTTTTTGCTCTCAGAGAGAGAGAGAGAGAGAGAGAGAGAGAGAGAGAGAGAGAGAGAGATGGGGGGTGGGGGGATATAAAGGAGAAATTACTGGAACAAGAAATGATGCTATTGCATTTCACGAATGTGTTTTATGTGAAGGCTATAACAAACATCGATGAAATAAAACGAAATTGAAATTAAACCCAATATGCGCCAAAAATCGTAAGATAAAGTGGCACGGAAACCGTCATTTCATCGAAGATTAAAAAATTATTACCCCGTGATGAATATAATTAGCTGTAAATAATGCGGGTCGTTCACAACCCACTGCTTACCTCGTCATTAGTGAATCTCACGAGCGTTATTTATTCAAAAATTAACAAAGCAATGGAAGAAGGAAACAAGCAAACTCCTAAATCCAGTGGAATGTTCATTAAGAACAAAGCATCTGATACAACTTCGCTTCAGCCAGAGTTCAATTATAAGTGACACTGCTTCCATTCTGAACATATATAATGGGTTTCCATTCTGAACACATAATGGGTTTCCATTCTGAACATATATAATGGATTTCCATTCTGAACATATATAATGGAGTTTCCATTCCAAACATATATAATGGGTTTCCATTCTGAACCTATATAATGGATTTCCATTCTGAACATATATAATGGGTTTCCATTCCGAACATATATAATGGGTTTCCATTCCGAACATATATAATGGGTTTCCATTCTGAACATATATAATGGGTATCCATTCTGAACATATATAATGGGTTTCCATTCTGAACATATATAATGGGTTTCCATTCCGAATATATATAATGGGTGTCCATATATAATGGGTTTCCATTCTGAACATATATAATGAGTTTCCATTCTGAACATATATAATGGGTTTCCATTCTGAACATATATAATGGGTTTCCACTCTGAACACATATAATGGGTTTCCATTCTGAACACATATAATAGGTTTCCATCCTGAACATGTATAATGGGTTTCCATTCTGAACATATATAATGGGTTTCCATTCTGAATATATAAGGTTTCCATTCCGAACATACCATTCTGAACATATATAATAGGTTTCCATTCCGAACATTTATAATGGGTTTCCGTTCTGAACATATATAATGGGCTTCCATTCTGAACATATATAATGGGTTTCCATTCTTAACATATATAATGGGTTTCCATTCTGAACACATATAATGGGTTTCCATTCTGAACACATATAATGGGTTTCCATTCTAAACATATATAATGGGTTTCTATTCTGAACATATATAATGGTTTCCATTCTGAACATATATAATTGGTTTCCATTCTGAACATATATAATGGGTTTCCATTCTGAACATATATAATGGGTTTCCATTCTGAACACATAATGGGTTTCCATTCTGAACATATATAATGGGTTTCCATTCTGAACATATATAATGGGTTTCCATTCTGAACATATATAAAGGGCTTCCATTCCGATCATATATAATGGGTTTCCATTCTGAACACATATAATGGGTTTCCGTTCTGAACACATATAATGGGATTCCATTCTGAACACATATAATGGGTTTCTATTCTGAGCATTTATAATGGGTTTCCATTCTGAACATATATAATGGGTTTCCATTCTGAACATAAAATGGGTTTCCATTCTGAACATATATAATTTGGAGTTTCCATTCTGAACATATATAACGAGTTTCCATTCTGAACATATATAATGGGTTTCCATTCTGAACACATAATGGGTTTCCATTCTGAACATGTATAATGGTTTTCTATTCTGAACATATATAATGGGTTTCCATTCTGAACACATAATGGGTTTCCATTCTGAACATATATAATGGGTTTCCATTCTGAACACATAATGGTTTCCTTATCGAACCATATATAATGTGTTTCCATTCTGAACACATAATGGGTTTCCATTCTGAACATATATAATGGGTTTCCATTCTGAACATATAATGGGTTTCTATTCTGAACATATATAATGGGTTTCCATTCTGAACACATAATGGGTTTCCATTCTGAACATATATCATGGGTTTCCATTTTGAACACATAATGGATTTCCATTCTCAACATATATAATGGGTTTCCATTCTGAACACATATAATGGGTTTCCATTCTGTACATATATAATGGGTTTCCATTCTGAACACACAATGGATTTCCATTCTGAACATATATAATGGGTTTCCATTCTGAACACATAATGGATTTCCATTCTGAACATATATAATGGGTTTCCATTCTGAACACATAATGGGTTTCCATTCTGAACATATATAATGGGTTTCCATTCTGAACATATATAATGGGTTACCATTCTGAACATATATAATGGGTTTCCATTCTGAACACATAATGGGTTTCCATTCTGAACACATAATGGGTTTCCATTCTGAACATATATAATGGGTTTCTATTCAGAACACATAATGGGTTTCCATTCTGAACATATATAATGGGTTTCCATCTGAACACATAATGGGTTTCCATTCTGAACATATATAATGGGTTTCCATTCTGAACATATATAATGGGTTTCCATTCTGAACACATAATGGGTTTCCATTCTGAAAACATAATGGGTTTCCATTCTGAACATATAATGGGTTTCCATTCTGAACACATAATAGGTTTCCATTCTGAACATATATAATGGGTTTCCCTTCTGAACACATAATGGGTTTCCATTCTGAACATATATAATGGTTTCCATTCTGAACATATATAATGGGTTTCCATTCTGAACACATAATGGGTTTCCATTCTGAACATATATAATGGGTTTCCATTCTGAAAACATAATGGGTTTCCATTCAGAACACATAATGGGTTTCCATTCTGAACATATATAATGGGTTTCCCTTCTGAACACATAATGGGTTTCCATTCTGAACATATATAATGGGTTTCCATTCTGAACATATATAATGGGTTTCCATTCTGAACACATAATGGGTTTCCATTCTGAACATATATAATGGGTTTCCATTCTGAAAACATAATGGGTTTCTATTCTGAACATATATAATGGGTTTCCATTCTGAACACATAATGGGTTTCCATTCTGAACATGTATAATGGGTTTCCCTTCTGAACACATAATGGGTTTCCATTCTGAACATATATAATTGGTTTCCATTCTGAACATATATAATGGGTTTCCATTCTGAACATATATAATGGGTTTCCATTCTGAACATATATAAAGGTGGCACGTATGTATGATATAAACCCTACTAATAACATGATACAAAAAGACGTCCCTACTTAATAAAGCCTCCCAGATTATAAATATAAAATCTTATATGGATCTACTTTTATCTTAATCTAATTAAGTAAACATTTCCTCTTCATTCGGATGACAAAAGAAATCTATCATAAGAGAAGTTTATAAATACTACTACTGCTGATACAAAATTAAATTATTATTATTACTAATAATGATAATTTTGTTATCACAAGTCAAACGCTTCTTACAAATGATTATCGTGGTCATGTTCTGATATATACTCGGGATGCTCTTAGAATCCTATAGCGACGTTGGAGTTTCCTGAATGATCTCGTCATTGATAATGTCATATAAAAATCCAAAACAGTAATCACGCTCCTTTAAGAACCAGGGAAGCGAACCAGTTTCAAAGGTTACTTGACAACTAATTTTCTGTCCTTATCAAAACTTATCACAGAACACGAACTCATAAAATAAACCATAGAGGCCTACTTCGTTGTTATCTTATTAATTTTCATAAAAAATCTTTTACCTGTAGATTCGCAAATAAAAAACGCGCCGGAGTTTCTTCGGCGCCCTTTTGTTTTCTGAACAGCGTATAAACAAGGTCACCAACAACAGATCTATCTTTCGGCGGTCTCGGTATAATGTTGTATGAGCCGCGGCACATGAAACTTTAACCTTAAATATAATAAAAACTACTGAGGCTAGAGGGCTGAAATTTGGTATTTTTGACGATTGGAGAGTGGATGATTAACATACCATTTTGCAGCCCAGTAGTTTTTAAGATCTGAGGGCAGAAAGAAAAATAGAGACGGGCAGACAAAGCCGGCACAATAATATTCTTTTACAGAGAACTAAAAACCTTCCATGAAAAAAAAATATTAATACGTATGTTAGAACAATTTAATCTCACTATTAAAGAAGAGCTAACGCTTCAGCGTTATATATATCAACGATGAATCTTTTACCAATAACGTGATTATATAATACATTATACCATACCATTTTTTTTAAACACCAGTTTCTTCAGTTCGAAGCATATGCATTTACATACGGAAATCAATATACATACTGATATCTATCCATAAATCAATATACATACTTATATACATACGCGATTACATAAAACGTTCATATACAAAAACCGTCTCCCCATTCCACTTTGGAATAAGGAATAAATAAACCTCATAAATGTTATTAAATCCAGTTGTAAACTCGACAAAAATAAAGGAGAGGGTATCAAATGACGTCCGGCTTATCAATAATATATAAACTTGATAACGAATATTTAATTTGTGCAAAATAACTCCGAAGTAATATACACGGATATAAATAGTTAGGCTGACTTTTGCGATGTATTAAACCAGATATATATACTGCAATATACGGTTTTATATCGCAAACAGGCAAATGTTTGACTGTGTGCGCATGAGAGAGAGAGAGAGAGAGAGAGAGAGAGAGAGAGAGAGAGAGAGAGGCTGTGATTGGACAGGCCCCACTGATACAACAACGGGTTGCTTTTATTAGAACAAGCGAGTTTATCCGCTTTCACGGATGGTAATATTGTTTGTGCAACTTTTCCCCAAAAAGTCCGGTATTTCCCGGGGCCCGAAAAAGACCGGGACCAGACGTGAAAGAGAAGCGTTGATTTGTTTGCTGTTTCTTTTTTCACCTCACTGATGTAGAGAAACTGACGCTCTAACTTTATCAGGGTCGTTTTCTAGTTCCAGTGAATCTTCTTCCATGATCAGTGATATTGGTAATACAATTTGCTTCCTGCGAAACTCAATGTTGACTAGTTTATTTTTAGGGAAACGTTGATCAAAAAAAAAAAAAAAAATCCGGTCAATAATAAAAACTTTCATCATTTTACTTCAAAATCCATCTTTCTTTTAAAACTGTCAAACTCTTTTGTCTCTTGTACAAGAG
>NC_087203.1:95744896-95765879 GCF_015104395.2 Macrobrachium nipponense
CTCTCTCTTGTTAAAGCCAAGCCCCGACCATGAAGTTCTATTTCATGACCATCTTATTCAGACAAGTTTCTTCCCTTTTTAAATGCCGTCCTTTTTATATATAGTGAATTTGCGTTTGAGTTTTTCAAGGGCGCTAGAGAGGACCAAGTGTCAGTTATGCATCTAAAGACGGCTTTACGTTTCAGGTGATATATATATATATATATATATTATATATATATATATATATATATATATATATATATATATATATATATATATATACACACACACACACATATATATATATATATATATATATATATATATATATATATATATATATATATATATATATGTGTGTGTGTGTGTGTGTGTGTGTAGTGGATTTGAGATATGAGAAAAAAGTCGAAAAGCTCACCAATAATATACAGCAAATTATATTAAACTGATATAAAGAGATGGGTAGACACACACACACACACACACACACACACACACACACACATATATATATATATATATATATATATATATATATATATATATATATATATATGTATATATATATGTGTGTGTGTGGTGTCTACCCACCGTCTCTTTATATCAAGTTTGTATTAATTTGCTGGTATATGATTGGTGAGCTTTTCGACTTTTTCTCATATCTCAAATCCACTACACACACACACACACACACACACACACACACACACACACACACATATATTAATATATATATATATATATATATATATATATATATATATATATATAATATATATTATACACTTGATTTTAAGGGGCAATTTTTTATGCAAATAAATCACGAAGGGTAAGATGATGTTCTATAACGCACAACAACCTAAAAGTAATTGTTGCTGTACGGAGTTTCTCGATGTTCACAATTAAGTTGTGCTTTTTGATACGTATTACTAGAAAATCAGTAATGCGTAAGAATACAAATCTATCTGAAATTTTTTTTGCATTGGAAATTCTCTTGTACAAGAGACAAAAGAGTTTGACAGTTTTTTTAAATTTGGAAAGATGGTATTTTGAAGTAAAACGATGAAAGTTTTATTAATGGACCGGATTTTTTTTTTTTTTTTATCAACGTTTATCCCTCACCTCTCCCATACACAAGCTAAAAATAAACTAGTCAACATTGAGTTTCGCAGGAAGCAATTGTATTACCAATCTCACTGATCATGGAAGAAGATTCACTGGAACTAGAAAACGACTCCCTGATAAAGTTAGAGCGTCAGTTTCTCTACATCAGTTAAGTGGAAAAAGTAACAGCAAACAAATCAACGCTCTCTTCACTTCTGGTCCTGGTCTTTTTCGGCCCCGGGAAATACCGGACCTTTTTGGGGAAAAGGTGCACAAACAATATTGCCATCCGTGAAAGCGGATAAACTCGCTTGTTCTAATAAAAGCAACCCGTTGTTGTATCAGTGGGGCCGGTCCAATCACAGTCTCTCTCTCTCTCTCTCTCTCTCTCTCTCTCTCTCTCTCTCTCATGCACACACACTCAAACATTCACCTGTTTGCGATATAAAACCGTAAATTGCAGTACACACACACACACACACACACACACACACACACACATATATATATATATATATAATATATAACTATATAATATATATTTATATATATATATATATATATATCTGGTTCAATGCATCCAGAGCAAAAGTCAGCCTGACTATTTATATCCGTGTATATTACTTCGGAGTTATTGTGCACAAATTAAATATTCGTTATCAAGTTTATTTTTAGACTGAAAATGTCAAGTAAATATATTATTGATAAGCCGGACGTCATTTGATACCCTCTCCTTTATTTTTGTCGAGTTTACAACTGGATTTAATAACATTTCTGAGGTTTATTTATTCCTTATTCCAAAGTGGAATGGGGAGACGGTTTTTGTATATGAACGTTGTTTATGTAATCGCGTATGTATATAAGTATGTATATTCTTTTTGATTTTATGGATAGATATCAGTATGTATATTAAGTTCTGTATGTAAATGCATATGCTTCGAACTGAAGAAACTTGTGTTTAAAAAATGGTATGGTATAATGTATTATATAATCACGTTATTGGTAAAAGATTCATCGTTGATATATATAACACTGAAGCGTTAGCTTTTTTTAATAGCGAGATTAAATTGTTCTAACAGACGTATTAATTTTTTTTATGGAAAGGTTTTTAGTTCTCTGTAAAAGAATATTATTGTGCCGGCTTTGTCTGTCCGTCTCTATTTTTCTTTCTGCCCTCAGATCTTAAAAACTACTGGGCTGCAAAATGGTATGTTAATCATCCACTCTCCAATCGTCAAAAATACCAAATTTCAACCCTCTAGCCTCAGTAGTTTTTATTCTATTTAAGGTTAAAGTTTCATGTGCCGCGGCTCATACAGCATTATACCGAGACCGCCGAAAGATAGATCTGTTGTCGGTGACCTTGATTATACGCTGTACAGAAAACAAAAGGTCGCCGAAGAAACTCCGGCGCGTTTTTTATTTGCGAATCTACAGGCAAAAGATTTTTTATGAAAATGAATAAGATAACAACGAAGTAGGCCTCTATGGTTTATTTTATGAGTTCGTGTTCGGTGGTAAGTTTAGATAAGGACAGAAAATCAGTTGTCAAGTAACCTTTGAAACTGGTTCGCTTCCCTGGTTCTTAGAGGAGCATGATTACTGTTTTGAATTTTTATATGACATTATCAATGACGAGATCGTTCAGGAAACTCCAACGTCGCTATAGGATTCTAAGAACATCCGGAGTATATATCAGAACATGACCACGATAATCATTTGTAAGAAGCGTTTGACTTGTGAAAACAAAATTGTTATTATTAGTAATAATAATTTAATTTTTGTATCAGCAGTAGTAGTATTTATAAACTTCTCTTAAGATAGATTTCTTTTGACATCCGAATGAAGAGGAAATGTTTACTTATTAGATTAAGATCAAAAGTAGATCCATATAAGATTTGATATTTATAATCTGGGAGGCTTTATTAAGTAGGGACTCTTTTTTGTATCATGTTAGTAGTAGGGTTTATATCATACATACGTGCCACCTTTATATATGTTCAGAATGGAAACCATTATGTGTTCTGAATGGAAACCGATTATATATGTTCAGAATGGAAACCCATTTATGTGTTCTGAATGGAAAACCGATTATATATGTTCAGAATGGAAAACATTATTATGTTCTGAATGGAAACCGATTATATATGTTCAGAATGGAAGCCCATTATGTGTTCTGAATGGAAACCCATTATATAGTCAGTAGTAACCCATTATGTGTTCAGAAAAATGGACTATATATATTCAGAATGGAACCCATTATATGTCGAATGGAATGGAAAACCCATTATATATATATCATATATATATATATTATATATATATTATATATATATATATATATATATATATATATATGTATATGTTCAGAATAGAAACCCATTATATATGTTCAGAATAGAAAACCCCATTATATATGCTAGAATGGAAACCCATTATGTTGTTCAGAATGTTAAACCCATTATAGTGTTCTGAATGGAAACACATTATATTGTTCAGAATGGAACCCAATATGTGTTCTGAATGGAAAACCATTATATGTGTTCAGAATAAAGGAAACCCAGGGTTATATATGTTCAGAATGGAAACCCATTATATAGTTCATGGAAAACCCATTATATATGTTCAAAAGGAAAATGGAGGTTATGGATTATATGTTTCAAAATGGAAATCCATTATGTGTTCAGAGGTGGAAACCCATATTTATATGTTCAGAATAGAAACCCATTATATATGTTCAGAATGGAAACTCATTATATATGTTCAGAGTGGAAAACCATTATATATGTTCAGAAATGGAAAACCATTATATATGTTCAGAATGGAAAACCATTATGTGTTCTGAATGGGAACCCATTATATATGTTTTTTCAGAATGGAAACCCATTATATATGTTCAGAATGGAAAACCATTAAAATAAATGTTAAGAATAGAAACCCATTATTTATGTTCAGAATCGGAAACCATTATATATGTTCAGAATGGAAAACCCATTATATATGTTCAGAATGGAAACCCAATATGTGTTCTGAATGGAAACCATTATATATGTTCAGCATGGAAACCCATTATGTGTTCAGAATGGAAACCCATTATGTGTTCAGCATGGAAACCCATTTTATATGTTCAGAATGGAACCCCCATTATGTGTTCAGAATGGAAACCCATTATATATGTTCAGAATGGAACCCATTATGTGTTCAAAGAATGGAAACCCATTTAATATGTTCCATAATGGAAACCCCTTATATATGTTCAGAATGGAAACCCCTTGTATATGTTTCAGAATGGAAACCACTTATATATGTTCAGAATGGAAACCCATTATGTGTTCAGAATGGAAACCCATTATATATGTTCAGAATGGAAACCCATTATGTGTTCAGAATGGAAACCCTTTATATATGTTCAGAATGGAAACCCCTTATATATGTTCAGAATAGAAACCCATTACATATGTTCAGAATGGAAACTCATTATGAGTTCTGAATGGAAACCCACATTATATATGTTCAGAAGGAAAAACCCCTTATATATGTTCAGAATGGAAACCACTTTAGTTGTTCCCCTTTGATGTAAACATGTTGTTCGGAATGGAAAACCCTTATATGTTCTAAAAGAATGGGAACACCCATTAAATTGGTGTTCCCAGAATGGAAACCCAAATTATATATTTGTTCGAATGGAAACCCATTATGTGTTCTGAATGGAAACCCATTATTAATGTTCAGAATGGAAACCCAGGTTTTGTTGTTCCCTTCCCTGGTCTAAAAAATTGGTTCGACTAGAAAACCTATTATGTGTTCAGAATGGAAAACCATTATATATGTTCAAAATAGAAAACCCATTATATATGTTCAGAATGGAAACCCTTATATATGTTCAGAATAGAAACCCATTATATATGTCAGAATGGAAACTCATTATGTGTTCTGAATGGAAACCCATTATATATGTTCTGAATGGAAAACCATTATATATGTTCTGAATGGAAACCCATTATGTGTTCTGAATGGAAACCCATTATATATGTTTCTGAATGGAAAAAACATTATATATGTTCAGAATGGAAACCCATTATATATGTTCAGAATGGAAACCCATTATATATGTTCAGAATGGAAACCCATTATATATGTTCAGAATGGAAAACTCATTATGTGTTCTTAATGGAAACCCATTATATATGTTCAGAATGGAAACCCATTATGTGTTCTGAATTGAAACTCATTATATATGTTCAAAATGGAAACCCATTATGTGTTCTGAATGGAAACCCATTATGTGTTCATAATGGAAACCCATTATGTGTTCAGAATGGAAACCATTTTGTGTCAGAATGGAAACCCATTATGTGATGAGAATGGAAACCCATTATGTGTTCAGAAGGAAACCCATTTGTGTTCTGAATGGAAAACCAATTATATATGTTCAGAATGGAAACCCATTATGTGATAAGAATGGAAACCCGATTATGTGTTCAGAATGGAAACCCATTATATATGTTCAGAATGGACCCATTATAGTGTTCAGAATGGAAAACCCATTATATATGTCAGAATGGAAACCCATTACGTGTTCAGAATGGGAAAAAAAACCCATTATATATCGTTGCAGGAAAGCTCCGGTCTGCCCCTTTCCTCCTCCAACCCTTATCTATATTCAAGGAATAGGAAAACCTCTTATATTTATGTTCAGAATGGAAAACTCCTTATATATGGTTCAGATGGAAACCCATTATGTGTTCAGAATGGAAATCCATTATATATGTTCAGAATGGGAACTCCATTATTGTTTCAGAATGGAAACCCATTATATATTGCTCAGAACTGGAAAACCCCTTTGACATTATGGTTCAGAATGGAAAACCCCTTATATATGTTCAGAATAGAAACCCATTATATATGGTTCAGGAATGGAAACCCTATTATGTTTGTTCTAAATGGAAAACCTATTAATCTATGTTCAGAATGGAAAACCCCTTACCCCTTAATAATGTTCAGAATAGAAAACCCATTATATATGTTCAGAAATGGAAACCCATTATGTGTTCTGAATTGGTGAAAACCTATTATATAGGTCAGAAGGGAAACCCCTTATATTGTTCAATTGGTTCCCATTAATGTTGTTTGAATGGAAACCCATTATATATGTTCAGAATGGAAAACACATTATGTGTTCAAAAATGGAAAACCCATTATATTATTTGTTCTGAATGGAAACACCCATTATGTGTTCAAAATGGAAAAATGGAAACCCATTATATATGTTCTGAATGGGAATCCAGTTATGTGTTCAGAATGGAAAACCCATTATATATGTTCAGAATGGGAAAATCCATTATTATGTGTTCCAGAATGGAAACCCCTTCTATTATGTTCAGAATGGAAAAACAATTATGTTGTTCAGAAGGGAAACCCATTATGTGTTTTCATAATGTTTTTCAGGAAAATGGGAAACCCTTATATATGTTCAGCCCAATGGAAACATTATGTTGTCCCCAAGAATGGAAACCCATTATAATAAATGCCCCTTCAGCCCAATGGACCCCGTAACCATTATGTTCAGAATTGGAAAACCCCTTATAATTAAAATTGTTCATTGGAAAACAGTCTTAATATGTTTTCAGGAATGGACCCACCCATTATGTTGTTCTTGAAAATGGAAACCCATTATATATGTTCAGAATGGACCCCATTATGGTTCCCTTGATGGAAAACCCAATATTATGTTTTCCAGAATGGACCCCCACCCCATTATGGTTTTCTGGAAATTGGGAAAAACCCAAATTATATATGTACAGAATGGAAACCCAGTATGTGTTTAGAATGAAAACCCATTATATATGTTCAGAATGGAAACCCATTATATATGTTCAGCATGGAAACCCTTTTACCCTATATGTTCAGAATGGAAACCCATTATGTGTTCAGAATGGAAACCCCATTCATATATATGTTCAGAATGGAAACCCATAATGTGTCAGAATGGAAACCCATTATATATGTTCAGAATGGAAACCCTTATGTATGTTCAGAACTGGAAACCCCTTATATATGTTCAGAATGGAAACCCACCCCTTATATATGTTCAGAATGGGAAACCCATTATGTTCTCGATTGAATGGAAACCATTGTATATGTTCAGAATGGAAACCCCTTATATATGTTCAGAATGGAAACACCTTATATATGTTCAGAATAGAACCCCATTATATGTCAGAATGGAAACCCATTATGTGTTCTAATGGAAACCTATTATGTGTTCAGAATGGAAACCCATTATGTGTTCTGAATGGAAACCCATATGTGTTCTGAAATGGAAACCCATTATGTGTTCAGAATGGAAACCCATTATGTGTTCTGAATGTAAACCCCTATATATGTTCAGGAATGGAAAACCCATTATATATGTTCAGAATGGAAACCCCTTTATATGTTTAGAATAGAAACCCTATATATGTTCAGAATGGAAACCCATTATGTGTCCTGAATGGAAAACCCATTATATAGTTCAGAATGGAAAACCCATTATGTGTTCCTGAATGGAAACCCATTATGTGTTCAGAATGGAAAACCAATTATATATGTTCAGAATAGAAACCCATTATATATGTTAGAATGGAAAAAACCCCTTATATATATTCAGAATAGAAACCCATTATGTATATTCAGAATGGAAACCCATTATGTGTTTTGAATTGAAACCCATTTATATATGTTCAGAATGGAAACCCATTATATTGTTCTGAGTGGAAACCCATTATATATGTTCTGAATGGAAACCCATTATGTGTTCAGAATGGAAAACCATATATATGCCTCAGAATGGAAACCCATTATATATGTTCAGAACGGAAACCCATTATATATGTTCAGAATGGAAACCCATTATATAAGTTCAGAATGGAAACCCATTATGTGTTCGGAATGGAAACCCATTATATATGTTCAGAATGGAAACCCATTATGTGTTCCGAATAGAAACCCAGTATAAATGTTCAGAATGGAAACCCATTATGTGTTCAGAATGGAAATCCATTATGTGTTCAGAATGGAAACCCATTATGTGTTCAGAATGGAAACCCATTATATATGTTCAGAATGGAAACCCATTATATATGTTCAGAATGGAAACCCATTATATGTTCAGAATGGAAACCCATTATATATGTTCAGAATGGAAACCCATTATGTGTTCAGAATGGAAATCCATTATGTGTTCAGAATGGAAACCCATTATGTGTTCAGAATGGAAACCCATTATATATGTTCAGAATTGGAAACCTTTATGTATTCAGAATGGAATCCCATTATATATGTTCAGAATGGAAACCCTTTATATATGTTCAGAATGGAAACCCATTATGTGTTCAGAATGGAAACCTATTATATATGTTCAGAATGGATACCCCTTATATATGTTCAGAATAGAAACCCATTATATATGTTCAGAATGGAAACCCATTGTGTGTTTTGAATGGAAACCCATTATATATGTTCAGAATGGAAACCATTGTGTTCTGAAATGGAAACCCCATTATGTGTTCAGAATGGAAAACCATTATATATGTTTCAGAATAGAACCCATTATATATGTTCAGAATGGAAACCCCTTATATATGTTCAGAATAGAAACCCATAATATATGTTCAGAATGGAAACCCATTATATGTTCTGAATGGAAACCCATTATATATGTTCAGAATGGAAACCCATTATGTGTTCTGAATGGAAACCCATTATATAGTTCTGAATGGAAACCGGATATGTGTTCAGAATGGAAACCCATTATATATGTTCAGAATGGAAACCCATTATATATGTTCAGAATGGAAACCCATTATATATGTTCAGAATGGAAACCCATTATATATGTTCAGAATGGAAACCCATTATGTGTTCTGAATTGAAACCCATTATATATGTTCAGAATGGCGAAAACCCATTATTTGTTCTGAATGGAAACCCATTATATATGTTCAGAATGGAAACCCATTATGTGTTCAGAATGGAAACCCATTATGTGTTTAGAATGGAAACCCATTATATATGTTGAGAATGGAAACCCATTTTGTGTTCAGAATGGATACCCATTATATATGTTCAGAATGGAAACCCATTATGTGTTCTGAATGGAAACCCATTATATATGTTCAGAATGGAAACCCATTATGTGTTCAGAATGGTAACCCATTATGTGTTCAAAAGGGAAATCCATTATATATGTTCAGAATGGAAACCCATTATGTGTTCAGATTGGAAACTAAAATATATATGTTCAGAATTGGAAACCTCTTTATATATTGTCAGAATGGAAACCCACTTATGTGTTCAGAATGGAAACCCATTATATATGTTCAGAATGGAAACCTCTTATATATGTTCAGAATGGAAACCCATTATGTGTTCAGAATGGAAACCCATTATATATGTTCAGAATGGAAAACCCCATTATGTTCAGAAATGGAAACCCCTTATATATCAGAATGGGAACCCATTATATATGTTCAGGAATGGAAACCCATTATATATGTTCAGAATGGTAACCCATTATATATCTTCACAATGGAAACCCATTATATATGTTCAGAATGGAAGCATTGTCAGTTATAATTGAACTCTGGCTGAAGCGAAGTTGTTAATGAACATTCCACTGGATTTAGGAGTTTGCGGGTTTCCTTCTACCATTGCTTTGTTAATTTTTGAATAAATAACGCTCGTGAGATTCACTAATGACGAGGTGAGCAGTGGGTTGTGAACGACCCGTATTATTTACAGCTAATTATATTTATCACGGGGTAATAATTTTTTTAATCTTCGATGAAATGACGGTTTCCGTGCCACTTTATCTGACGATTTTTGGCGCATGTTAGGTTATGATTTCAGTTTTGTTTTATTTTAAGGTCGATTGTTATAGCCTGCACATAAAACATTCGGGAAATGCAATAGCATCATTTCTTGTTCCAGTAATTTCTCCTTTATATCCCCCCACCCCCATCTCTCTCTCTCTCTCTCTCTCTCTCTCTCTCTCTCTGAGAGCAAAAAGAAAAGATTCTGAACATTGTTTTCAACCTCCTCTGATTTGATCTGTGCCACTCCCAATAAAAATCAGATCTTCACGATGCTTTTTTGTTGCTAGCTATTAATAGATGATAGAATCAGTATTATTATTAGATGAAACCTATTCACAGGGAACAAACACACAGGGGACATTGACGTGGTCAAGCTTCTTAAGAATGTTGGTTTCAGTCTCCAACCGCAGACCCTACACTGCAGTAATAATTGATCATGACACAGAGGCAGACATTTTTCATTGACCTGGGGGAGACGCGAACCCGCGACGTCTGAGTCGCGTTCACAACACTAACCACTATACCAGCTAACCAATATCGCTTTTTTTCAGGAGAACCTGAAAAAAAGTGAAGCAGTCACATCTTAATTTATGGTTTATGTTATCTTTTAATAAGACAATTTTGATGAATTAGATAACAGGAATTATTGCAATAAACTCGCTGAAAGTATTACTTTGAAAATTTAATTTCCGTCAAATTGAAATTTGCGACTAGTTTTCTACCATCAGGTTTCCATTATCCTCTCAAAAAAACTGCAGTAGGCAATTTCATCTCGCATTTAACGAAAAATGGAAATTTTCCTCTTTAGCCTTTGATTTGACTTTCTCTCTTTAATGGGTAGTTGATTGTTTTTATCTTTGGAACTAGTCTACTTTTATTGTTGCGCTTTCTTTTGCCTGCTTTTTTTTTTCTTCCCACCGTAAGATTGGGTGGGAGTTATTGTGTGGTAGTTATATTGCTTATACCTGCTTCATTTATAGTGACTTATCAAGGCTGAGATTGTTGTGGTTCTCGCTACAGTTTTTAAATAGGAATTTCTTATAACGTTCAACATCCGTTCCATTCAATTTGATCGTATGTGCATATCTTCCATGAATCTATAATTAATTTCTAGCGTGCTGTTTATGAATTTGATTTATGATAGTTTGGCTGTAAAGCCAAGGACCAGAATACATTCAGCACTGTAGACAGTGAAAATAAGGAGTTGGATTACTAGCATTGTATATGCATACGATGCATGTATTTATGCATGCTTGATTTTCAGGCCACGATTAACTGACCTGAAAAAAATCGCATGTATAAGTGTTTTCGATATGGTTTTCGTTCTATGTAACGTTAGAGACAGTGTGATTCAATTTCATTATTATAGCATATCTACGCAGGCATACGCAAATATAGGCCTTTTAATCCAGTTAATACTATATCGAAAACAACAGTTTTTGGCACAAACTTCATATGAATACATTTTGTTCACAGCATTTTCCTTGAAACAGCTTGCTACGCTTGCCTTGCGGTTTGTATTGAGTGCAAGTTAGTCCTGATGATGGGTAACATTTCTTGTAAAACTGCAAATAACTCGCCTTCGTTAATGCATTTACTGTCGAAGTCCTGTAGCAAGTGTCAGCTGTATCATAAGTGAAACAGTTGCCCTACTCCCGTGCCTTAGACACTTTTTATTTATAACATCCTCCCGGAGGGGCTAGTGCCGTCAGTGCACTTCATGGGGTGCACTGTAGGCATTACTTAAGGTTCATTCCAAAGTGCCTTCTAGCCCCCTAGCGGCAACCCCTATCGCCCCCCTTACTGTACCTCCTTTCATATTCTCTTTCTTCCATCTTACTTTCCACCCTCTCTTAATAGTTGAATCATAGTACAACTGCGAGGTTTTCCTCCTGTTACACCTTTCGAACTTTTTATTGTCAATTTCCGTTTCAGCGCTAAATGACCTTATAGGTCCCAGTGCTTGGTCTTTGGCCTATATTCTATATTCAATTCAATTCAAATAACATCCCTGCCAACAGTAGTGTGTTTTATAATCATATTTTTTTGTGGTATATGGAGAGAGAGAGAGAGGAGAGAGAGAAATTATCTTTGGAAACACCCCTTGTCTCCTGATAGTAATCGGTGAGCACCTCTGAAGTAGAGAGTTATTAATTTTTCTCTCTTTGTTTGACTATTATATAGCAGCTGGTTTCCGTTTTTCCTTATTCTGCTCTATATATGCGTTTTTTTTTCTCTACCCTTACCTCGTCTCTCTTTTCATCTCTGGTTACCGGCTCCGAATCATGCCTCCAAATACTGGAATATTGCCCATAGCGTAAAACGGTCGGGTAATTTGCAATTTTTACACAGCTGCTGCTGAGTATGGCGCTCGAAAGGGACAGTTCTGTAAACAGGAAGATTTTTCTTTGCTTTATTCAATAATACATAATATAATAATTTATGAGCACTAGGAAGTTTTTTATTTGCGTTATTCATAATAACATATTAATTTATGAGAGCTAAGAACGGCTATAACTAATGATTTGGGTTCATTCTATAGTTTTCTGTAAAGAAAATTTTTCAGATGGTAATATGTTTGCCCGGTCTCATTTATCCGTTCGCCCTCAAAGCATAAAAAACTAAACCGACTGCGGCTAGAGGGCTTCAAATTGGTATGTTGATCATCCACCTTCCAATCATCATACATACCAAATTGCAGCGCTCGCTCTCTAGCTTTAGGAGTTTTAAATTTGTTTGAGATTATAGTTAGCCATGATATGGCGGTGCAACAACGTATGCCACCACCGGGCCGTGGCTGACAGTTTCATACGCCATTATTTCTGTCGTGATGATGATCATCTTTTACACCGATGAATGCATCCTTGCAAAAGGCTTTCTTTGTCCCTTTTCTTCCTGCTTTGTAAAAGGACAAATTAGTTCAGGGCATTAAAGAACACTTTTCGTAGAAAATGATTACCAGAAATAATAAAAAGAGAGAGAGAGAGAGAGAGTTGGACGTCGTTAATTAGTACGGAAAATAAATGAAATGAAAAATTGTAAGCCTTGTGAGATGTAAAAGCTTAATTAATTGGAATCTCTTATCAGATAATTAAAAAGCTTCCCATGCTGTGCTGTTCGTTTCATTCGTTTGTTCATGATGTTCTATTCTCTCTCTGCCGTCTATGTGGGTGGGTGAAATTAATTCGCCAAAATCTACTAGTTTCACGATGTGGAGAAATTTCCTTAAAACGTGTAATGTTATTTAGAATATTTCTCTAAATAATTTTATATTTTCAATAAATCATTTTTCTCACCATTTTAGTTTTCTGTAAATGAAAACTATTACCACTTTCACGATTTCGTTATCGATGTTTTCAAAATCTGCATATTCTGTCGAAAAGGTCGGCGGCAGTTAGATTGTTCACATGAAGGCAATGCAGAATATTGTGTAAGGAATAAAAAGTTGTATAAGTAAACGCAAAAGGAGAGTTGATGGTGTTACTCATGACAGAAAGGTTAATAGTGAAGATAATGCCATATTAGCAATAGAGGAGAAATAAAGAAGTGCATATAGGAGTCCTCACATAATCATCGCACTCAAAAGCAGCTTCATTGTTATTGTCTTGTGCTAATGTGATTGTTAATGTATTTGTTTCGGTATTAAACCCAGGAGCAGAACATGATTCACTTACAACATTTGAACACTATATAAGAAAACAACGTTTATCTTGCAAATGAATGTTAAGGGTAAATTTCCTCTCTTATAGGTGAATTGATTAAAATTAACGCAGCATTTTGAAAGTGTTATCCTTCAAGAAGAGTCCTCGAAAAATGTAATTTCTCTGTTATAATTCACAGGAATATGTTTAATCAAATCTTGACATAAATCAGTTTTTCATATGTCATCGTATGTTTGTCGAATATTATATAATAGTTTTTTTGTTTTTTTTTTGTTTTTTTTTTTTCAGATTCGAATCGGTTAGAGAAAGAACACCAGTGTTGTCTACCAAGCGCGAAGACACTTGTGCTTCATTTCTCTAACCGATTCGAATCTGAAAAAAACAAAAAACCATATTATATAATATTCGACAAAAATACGATGACATAACATTATCATATGTTTGTCGAATATTATATATATAGTTCTTTTTGTATTTTCAGATTCGAATCAGTTGGAGAAGAGAAGTGAGCACCAGTGTTGTCTACCAAGTGTTCTTCGTGCTGCCAAGGTAAACTCTTATTTTATCTCGTTAATTTTGTCAATCGCTCATATTTTTAATTTGGGATAACTTGACTGACTGCTAAAATTCAATAAGCATAGGCTTCGCTCTTTGGTTACGGCTCACATTAATTCCCTTCAGAACAGTATTGGTTTCAGCAGAATTCAGACATTTAGTGGTCCCCCTTGACATGTTGACGAATAATCTTGTCTTCCGATTCACCTTTCTGGACGACAAAAGTCTTGTTTAATATGATCATTCGTACACTCCCATATAGGATTATAAAATTCTAACACACTAGCAGATAGCAGTTTTATTTATAATGACAATTTGACATGTCTAAAGCGCTTCACCTTTGCGGACGACAAAAGTCTTTTTAATATGAACATTCGAACACTTCCAAGGAAAATGGTAAACTTCTAACACACTAGGACTAGCAGATAGCAGTTTTATTTATAATGACGTTACCTCTCCAGAAAAACAAACGTACGTATACATATATACAGATGTTACACAAGCACCCAGAAATGAGAAATAGATTTTTTTTTTTTTTTTTTTTTTAGGAGAGTATTATATAACCGTCCTTGTTCACCCTCCCTTTTTCCCCTTAAGACATCTTCAGATATATCGTTATAAGTTTGAAGCGTTCTACTGCAGAAACCGGTTTTCATGTAAGACGTTCTTTTCAGTTGGCTGCATCGTTGCTGGTTTTCATGGAAGGGAAAAGTTGGAGGGTTTGGAAGGTCTTCCACTCCCCATCTCTTTTTCTTTTTATTTGTCATGCATTATCTCCCTTTGTCCTGTTTTTCTTTCATTGTTTTATTTACTTTTTTTTTTCAATGCGTAACCTACATTGTCGAGTAACGAAAAATAATGTTCTCTCTGTAGTTATTGAAAATTAAAGTAGTGAGACAACGCTCAAGGTGGCGGGGGAGGGCAGGAGTGTATATTTGAGTTGGGAATGTTATGAATTTTTCTGACTTCACAAAACTAGAACATATTGAGATAAAAAGTGAATTGTAAATATGGCAAGTGTTGGAAAGATAGCGGTTGATATACTTTTCGGCTCTCTCTGTAAATAGATTGATAGATAGATTAGGTAAATAGATAAAGAGATATAAGCTAGAAATATATTACTTCTTAAGAGAAAACCCGTGATTAAAAAAAAATACATTCTTTTTTCGTTATGTTTTCGTATATTTTTCTTGAGCAATGGCGTTTGTTTGCATTTCATTAAGTCTATATATTTACATTATTCCTCTACTTGCATCATTTCATACTTAATATTTTAAGTCTTATTATTTCCACACATCTTTCTGCTTAATAAGCCATTTGAAAAAGAAAAACTAGGTTTGGTTTTCTTTTTTTTTTTTTTTTTTGCCTGCATCACCGCAAGACCTGTTACCTGATAGTGAAAAATAGTAAAAAAAAAAATACTGCAAATGAATGCAACAGAAAACGTGTGGTACGTCTGAATATATATACATGTACTTAATCCTTATTAACCTAACTAGTTCAAGTGCTGTTCGCTCCCCTCTTTTCCCTATTTGTTTGTTTTCCCTAAGTTTATTTGCCCCAACTTTTCCAAGTCTTACCGTCACCCGTTTCTTTTGTTGGTGTCGAAGCTCTTGCCTCTGTTCATTTACTTTTTCGTATAAAAGTCTATTTACTTTTTTCCCGTCGTCCTCTAAAGACGTTTGCAAACCTTCCATTTTCCCCTTTATCAAATGTTTGCCTAACCCTTCATTATAATTCTTGACTTGCTCTCGTCTTCCTCTCCTGTAGAATTGTTGTGTAAATTTTTCGTCCCTTACTGTTTGCGTTGTACTCTTTTCTGAATTAAGTTATAGTGGTTTCTTTCGATGCATTTACTTCCATGTTTAAATAAATCTTTTAAATGTTTTTCAAGCACTGTTTTATTTCAGTATATCCCTAGTATTTCATTTATCTCGTAACTATAAATGTTATATATAAATTTCAGCTTGTATTAGCTCAGTTTAGGCATTGTTAGGATATAGTTGTCTTGCCTAGATAATATTTTAAAACTGAAAGTTATCAATGTAAATGCTGAAACGTAATTAAAATTGAAAAGTGATATTTGCAGATTAGTATTTGGAGTTTGGATAGCTTAAAATTAAACTTGAATGTTGGGACGCCGCATTTTTCCGGAATGAAAAAGTCGACTCTGTGGACGGTAATCATACTATTAACCCAAATCTTGAACATTTCACGCTTTATTTATTTATTTATTTATTTATTTATTTATTTATTTATTTATGTGTTCGTTTACTGATTTCGTATGTCATACCTGAGCACACAAGGGAATTATGTGTGGTTATACCTGAGTGTAATATTTGTTAAAGATTGTTAAGCCATTGTCAGTGTGTGATGCCCAACTATATAGGTTTACGCTCAAAATACGCGCAGGTATGGCTGTCATAAACAATTCAGTAATACACGTTTCGAATGTGCTGGAAATGAAATGTTAGCTTTGCAGGTCTTAAATATTGCCGTACATCAATCCTCAGTTGGGATGGATTGAAACGCGAACTTCGTATTTGTGCAATTTCTACTAACTGTCTGAAATGGAGGTGTTTACGGAAAAATCACGGATGATTCACGAAAAGGTCACATGAAATGCCCCGTCTCTGGGATTTTTCGCAAATAATTTGCGGGTTACGGAAATGTCATAATTCTTTGACTCAAGGTTTCGTTCGATTTTTTTTTTTTTTTTTTTTTTTTTTTTTTTTTTTTTTTTTTTTTTACACTGTTCTATCCAAGGAAAGTTATTGAGAATATATACATTATTTCATTTCCCACCTTTTCCTCCTTCCATCTCTTGGTTCTGCTGTCCTTTCTGTCAGTATCAGTTGAGGTGATCAGAAGTAGGTAAAAGCGTGTTCATGCTCGGACTCTTCTAGTTCAGTTGTGGCCATTTCTAAAAAATTGCTTGCAATGAGTGCGCCCAGGTCTTGGGTACCCTCTTGCCACCCTACGTCACCCACAGTCCCTGGTTCGTTTCTCCTGTCTACTTGGAGTGTCCTAGTCCAGGGTCTTGGAGACTATGTCGTTTACATTTAAATTGCCGGTTTTTGCAGGCCTTAGCTTATCATGTTCAACTTTCCCTTATAACTTCTTTAAAAAAAAAAAAAGAAAAAAAAAAAGCCGCCCTATAGATATTGTTGATGCAAATCCTATAGATATTGTTAATGAAAATTTATAAACTTTTCTCTTATTAGTTCATTTAAAAAAAAAAAAACGCCGTCCATATAGATATGTTGATGAAAAACTTATAACTTTCCCTTATAACCTTCCTTTAAAATACGCGTCCTATAGATATTGTTGATGAAAAATTATTAACTTTCCCTTATAACTTCCTTTAAAAAAAAAACGCGTCTTATAGATATTGTTAATGAAAATTTATTAACTTTCCCTTATATAACTTCCTTTAAAAAAATGTTCTTTAGATTTCGTTGATGAATACTTATTAACTTTCCTTTATAACTTCCTTTAAAAACGCCATCCTATAGATATTGTCAATGAATATTTATCAACTTTCCCTTATAACTTCCTTAAAAAAAACGCCGTCCTGTAGATACTGTTGATGAAAATTTATTAACTTTCCCATAACTTCCTTAATAAAAAAAAACTTCCTATAGATATTGTCAATGAAAATTTATTAACTTCCCTTTATACTTCCTTTTAAAAAAATGCCATCCTATAGACATTGCTGATGAAATTTTATTAACTTTCACATATAACTTCCTTAAAGAAAACCTTCCTATAGATATTATTGATGTCTAATGTTCTTCATTTCGCAAGTTCGATCAAAAATAACTTGCGAAATGAAGAACATTAGACATTCTGTAAATCAAGAGCAATTCTTTTCTCTCATAATTTTATATCACAGTAAACATAACTTCACATAACCACCGTTAAATTAAAAATCATGGCTCCACAGTCAGCTCTCCTCGCGAATACATTTGGGAAGCAAAGGTGATGAAAGACTTGGTTTAGAAGTTTCCTAAACTTTGGCCATGTTTATGCTGAAAATAATTCCTCCTGAAATGAATAAACCGCCTGATATTCCGACCATAATTCGCGATTTAGAACTTTCATATAGTCGCCAAAGTCACATAAACGCCATAAATTACTTCATACATTACTTTTATCGCAGAATGCAGCGTATATTTTGGCTGGGATAAAGTAAGATTTATATTGCTGTATTACCATTTTTAGTAATTTATTAGAAGAGTTCTGTGCACTTAATGACTCCTAATGGAACAGGAAATATGCATATCACAATTATCTGTATTTTATATTTATATTCTAATGCATATGTATTACTTAGTGAAAATAGGCATGCTTTTGTAGTATTGTATAAATTTATGATGCGCAAGTTATTTGTGTATAGAAGTGATAAACCAAAATTGCAAACATATATAGACGATACAAATATATATATATATATTATATATATATATATATATATATATATATATATATATATATATATATGTGTGTGTGTGTGTGTGTGTGTGTGTGTGTGTGTGTGTGTGTGTCAGAATATAAGCAAACACCAAAAACAGTTACTTTGGCACATAAAAAATTGTGTTTTGAAGAGGATAGAATGCGAACAGACATGAAATGCCAAATATTACCTGATCATTTGCATGTTAATTAACTTTTGTCGTTATTTTTTTTATGGATTAAGTTAGGTGTTTTTGGATTTTTTATTGCATATGTTATTTTTCCTCTCCTCTCTCTCTCTCTCTACTCTCTCTCTCTCTCTCTCTCTCTCTCTTAAGAAACCATTCAAATCCTAGAGTTGTCTTGCCAAACTTTCTTAATTCCAAGGGATAGATTTCCCCCTGCGTTCGATCTTGAGAAGATCCTTATCAGTTCACAACTAACTACGGAAAGGCAAGGAGGCCATCTCTGTAGATCTGCTTATATAGTTCTTGTATGAGTTTTCTTTGCTCCTATTCTAAGAGCTGAAAGGGCTCACGGACAAGTGGCTACAGTATTACCCGTGAGCGCCACCCCCCCCCCCCCCCCCCCCCCCCCCCCCCCCCCCCCCCCCCCCCCCCCCCCCTTCTCTCTCTCTCTCTCTCTCTCTCTCTCTCTCTCTCTCTCTCTGGCTAGTACAGTTGTAACGTTCTGGGTCGTTGTAATCTCGGGGCTAAAGTTCGCTTACTCCGTCAGGTAGCTAATAGTTGATACTATAGTAGATTCATATCAACCGTGCATCTGTCTAGGCAGTCCCTTACGACGCTCCTGATTGGCTGTTGATAAGCCAATCACAACGTCTGGAAACAATCAGTCTCTCTATAGTACACGTAGGCAGGATGTATGTTCCACTTCTCCTAAGGGATACGTCTTTCAAAAGTATTCCTTATGAGAAGTGGAACATACATCCTGCCTATGTGAAACTCTCTCGAGAGACTGAGAGTTTCCACCTGTGATTGGCTTATCAACAGCCAATCAGAGGGCGTCGTAAGGGACTGGCCTAAACATTAGATGCACGGTTGATGTGAATCTACAATAGTCTACTGGCGATCACTGCCATGAGTGACGCCACGGTAGGGGGTTAAGGGTTACCTGGCTGACGTCCGCCCGAGAGGTAGTAGCCTGTTGGACGACTGAAATTGCTATTTTACGACGTCTTCTTATTCGTCAAAATATTTTTTTACATAATCCCGCAGGGGAGAGAGATAGCCTTTCAATGATCACCTTTTTGAATTCTTTTGATAAATGAAATGTTTCATGAATACATCAATGAATACAATATTACCGCTACTAAATGATCTTGGATAAGTTTTGAACGTTTTACTCGTGTTATTCACATTTGTCGACCGTGAGTCAGATTAAAACTTAACAACGATATTATATTGACTAGAACCGTATAAATTATATTAAAAAAGAAAGAAAGAATGATGACTGGAACTGCAGTTGTTTTTTTTTAACAGGATAAAACCTCCAGTTCTTCTGCCCACCTGTTACTGTTGTTGCTGTGAAGTCTAGATGAAAATACATAAGGCTAAAATTTTAAAGAAAAGCTTACTTCAGTTATGAAATACCTAAAACATTAAACTTTATTTTCATTTGCATAAGAATATAAACGGATGACAGCTGTTTCATAGGAAAAACAAACTTGCACACGCATGAGCTGGAGCTCAGAATGAGAGATTGCAACAATGTTATGCAATGAAAAGTTTGTGTTCTGGAATAGTTTTTGTTTTTCGCTTTATGAAGTAACAAAATTTATGAGGGATGAAAATGTTTGCCCGTTTATAATAATCTGGGAATGTCACAGCATTGTCAACTTTTTTGAAAGTTGAAAACGAATTTCGAAAACTTTTGGACGGAAATTAAATTCGACGCAGACGTGACCGGGATGAATCATAATCGGGAAAGCATCTGATTTTATAAACAATTAAAAAATCGTGTGTTTTCATTTTATGCAAAAAAATTATCGACACATTAACGAAATGGTTAAAGAACCGAAGAACATACCAAATGGCAGGCCACTAATCTTGGATAGTTTTATTTTCTTTAAGGTTGAAATTAGCCATGATCGCGTTTGTTTGGACGGCCATAGGTGTCAACAAACACAAGGGCTACCAACGGGGCGTGCTGAAAGTTTCATGGCCCATCTGACCTTCAGTCAGATGAAAAGTTGGTTGGGTTGCTTTCGTTGCAAACCCTAAAGAACAACTGTTGGCCCATCCGCCCAGAAGGAAATTTCCGCAAGCAACTTTTATTTACGAACCATAAATTTTCCTGCTCCAGCCAGAGTCACAATTTGTCTTACTTTTCCGCACATTGAATTTCACTTCG
>NC_087203.1:95768879-95771379 GCF_015104395.2 Macrobrachium nipponense
GCTTTTAATGTCAACCTTGTTTTTTCCTATAATAACACACTAAAAGGAATGTTAATAAAAAATGGTCCCCGAGAAAGCAACAACATAATATATAAAATTCCATGTATGGATTGTCCCTCATTTTATCTCGGACAGTCTAGCAAAGGCCTAGAAGTAAGGCTAAGCCAGCATAAATATTCTGTAAAAACTGGGCAAACATCTAATGCAATATTCATTCATTTAAGTGAAAACAACCACCGAATAAATTGGGTTGGTAGTTCAGTAATTGCAAGGTCAAGAGATGTCTTATCACGAAATCTTTTAGAATCTGCTTTAATACAACTTACTTTCCATTGTAAATTCAATGTTAGTTGTGGCCTTTTTCACTTAGACCCTTGTATTTGTAACATGTTTAAGAATGACCTCAAAGATATAATTACTGACTTAAATAAAAATCAGTTGCCTTAGAGTTATCTTTGTTGTAATTTATGTCTGACATGTATTGTGAATATAGTTTTGTTTACCAAGTTCTGAATAGCTGTCACCTATAATCTTTTAATTGTCTTGTCCTTGTATCTGAGATGATTGTCTTAAACCTTTAATAGCACCCATTGTTTATGCTTGTTTGGGAAGGTTTCTCATCTTCCAGGTGTGTCGGATTCTAGGTACTAATCTCTTTATAATCCCTATCTGTCAGTTATTCGAATCTTCTTGTATTGTCTTTTCCCTCATTTATGTCAGTTTCTGCTCAGTAAAGTACGTTTAACGTCGAAAGGTCTCGCAGGTCCTCCTTCGTTTATTTTTCCTTCGTGGCATATATCTTTATTTATGGATTTATCACGTTCCTAACTTTTGTGATTCAGTCATACATGATCTGAATAGGAACCATTATATATGTTTAGAATGGAAGCATTGCCAGTTATAATTGAACTCTGGCTGAAGGGAAAGTTGTACAGCAGCTGTGTTCTTAATAAACATTCCAGACGCATCTATTCCTTTGCATCTGGGAGTTTGCTTGTTTCCTTCTTCCATTGCTTTGATAATTTTCGAATAAATAACGCTTGTGAGATTCATTAATGAGGTCACTAATGACGAGGTGAGCAGTGGGTTGTGAGCGACCCGCATTATTTACAGCTAATTATATTTATCACGGGGTAATAATTTTTTAATCTTCGATGAAATGACGGTTTCCGTGCCACTTTATCTGACGTATATTAGGTTTAATTCCAATTTTGTTTTATTTTATCGTCGTTTGTTATAGCCTTCACATAAAACACATTCGTGAAGTGTAATAGCATAGTTTCTTGTTCCAGTAATTTCTCCTTTATATCCCCTCACCCCCTTCTCTCTCTCTCTCTCTCTCTCTCTCTCTCTCTCTCTCTCTCTCTCTCTCTCTCTCTCTCTCTGAGAGCAAGAAGAAGAAAAGATTCTGAACATTGTTTTCAACCTCCTCTGATTTGATCTGTGCCACTCCCAATAAAAATCTGATCTTCACGATGGTTTTTTTGTTGCTAGCTATTAATAGATGATAGAATCAGTATTATTATTAGATGAAACCTATTCACTGGGAACAAAAACACAGGGAACATTGACAGAGTCAAGCTTCTAAAGAATGTTGGTTTCTATCTCCCACCGCAGAGCCTACACTGCAGTAGTAATTGATCATGACACAGAGGCAGTCATTTTTCATCGACCTGGGGGAGACGCGAACCCGCGACGTCTGAGTCGCATTCACCACACTAACCACTATATACCAGCTAACCAATATCGCAGATTTTCCATATCATAGCCTTTCATTTCGATAGAAAATATTATTTAAATGAGGGTCATGTGTCTGTGGCTTGATCAGGCGGAGAACCTGAAAAGTGAAGCAGTCACATCTAATTAAGATTTACGATATCTCTTAATAAGACAATTTTGATGTTTTAGATAACAGGAATTATTGCAATAAACTCGCTGAAAGTATTACTTTGGAAATTTAATTTCCGTCAAATTGAAATTTGCGACTAATTTTCTACCATAAGGTTTCCATTATCCTTCTCAAAAAATGCAGTAGGCAATTTCATCTCTCATTTAACGAAAAATGGAACTTTTCCTCTTTAGCCTTTGTTTTGACTTTCTCTCTCTGATGGGTAGTTGATTGTTTTATCTTTGGAAATAGTCTACTTTTATTGTTGCGCTTTCTTTTGCCTGCTTTTTTTTTTCTCCGTAAGATTGGGTAAAGTTATTGTGTGGTAGTTAATTGCTTATACCTGCTTCATTTATAGTGACTTATCAAGGCTGAGATTGTTGTGGTTCTCGCTACAGTTTTTAAATGGGAATTTCTTATAACGTTCAACATCCGTTCCATTCAATTTGATCGTGTGTGCATATCTTCCATGAATCTATAATTAATTTCTAGCGTGCTGTTTATGAATTTGATTTATGATAATTTGGCTGTAAAGCCAAGGAACGGAATACATTCAGCACTGTAGACAGTGAAAATAAGGAGTTGGATTACTAGCATTGTATATGCATACGA
>NC_087203.1:95778879-95794810 GCF_015104395.2 Macrobrachium nipponense
AGGATAAACTCGACGTCTGTAGATTGAAAATGAAACTAAAATCTCACCCACTTTTATTTCTTGAAATTGCAAAGCGCGGAAATCCAGTACCAGATGTGGCACGCTGCTCAGAAATTGCTTCTTGCAGAACTTTGATGGTCATTAGTCTGCGCGTGCGGCCTTATTTCTCTGGCCTGCAGAGGCCTTGATTAGTTGTGAACACCCAGGGAAAAGGTTCCACTGATTCATTTTATATGAATGGTTGTTTTGCAGCTGGAATTCCCAATTCCCCAAGAGAGAGAGAGAGATTTTGCACTATTATAATTTTAGTATTTGAAGCATAATTCTTCGTGTCTTGTTCGATCAAATATTAACGAAACCATTAATTAGAAAAAAAAAAGCTCTTAAGTCATTTTATCCCTTTATATTGTATTTATCGCCACATTTTCTGCCTGGCGAAAATAAAGAAGTGAAGGCGAAAAATGAGAAGCGAAAGCGAAAAATAAGAAGTGAAGGCAAAAATTAGGAAGCGAAGGCGAAAATTAAGACGTGAAGGCGAAAATTAATAAGTGGGGGCGAAAATTAAGAAATGAAGGCGAAAATTAATAAGTGAAGGCAAAAAATAAGAAGCGGAAGCGAAAAATAAGAAGTGAAGGCAAAAATTAGGAAGCGAAGGCGAAAATCAAGAAGTGAAGGCGAAAATTAAGAAGTGAGGGCGAAAATTAAGAAGTAAAGGCAAAAAATAAGAAATGAAGGCGAAAATTAGGAAGCGAAGGCGAAAATTAAGAAGTAAAGGCAAAAAATAAGAAATGAAGACTAAAATTAGGAAGTGAAGGCGAAAATTAAGAAGTGCGGGCGAAAATTAAGAAGTGATGGCGAAAATTAAGAAGAGCGGGCAAAAATTAAGAAGTGATGGCGAAAATTAAGAAGTGATGGCGAAAATTAAGAAGCGATGGCGAAAAATATAAAGTGAAGGCAAAAATTAAGAAGCGAAGGCGAAAAATAGAAAGCGAAAAAACCGAAAATTAAGAAGTACGGCGAAAAATTATTAAGAAGTGGACGGCGAAATTAAGAGTGAAGGCGGAAAGAAAATTAAAGAAGTGCGGTGGGCAAAAAATTAAGAAGTGATGGCGCTTAAAGGACGAATTAAGTGAAGGCGAAAATTAAGAAGTGCGCGAAAAATTAGAAAGTGATGGCGAAAAATAAGAAGCGATGGCAAAAAATAAAAGTGAAGGCAAAAATTAAGAAGCGAAGGCAAAAAATAGAAAGTGAAAAACGAAAATTAAGAAGTAAAGGTGAAAATTAAGAAGTGAAGGAGAAAAATAAGAAGTGAAGGGAAAGTTAAGAAGCGAAGGCAAAAAATAGGAAGTGAAGGCGAAAATTAAGAAGTGAAAGCGAAAATTTCTCGTTAATTCTTATATGTTGCTTTACGTGACTTCCGAACCACGTCGAGAGTGAACTTCTATCACCAGAAATACACATCTCTCACTCCTCAGTGGAATGGCCGAGAATCGAACCCGCAACCACCGAGGTGGAACGCAAACACCATACCAACCACGCCACCGAGGCGCTTTGTATTGCTTGTGGATAGCTAGTTAAACCCAAGTTTGGAAATAGTTAACCTTGCATGCCATGCTGTCCGTCAAGGTTTAAGTAAAAGGGTCTCTTTTTAGAAGCTTCGTGTTAGGGCGTGATTTACTTTTGACCTCCCATATATTGCGTGGAGAAATAATATGATAGTCCTGGCAGCATCATTAGTTGCGAGCATCCTCCCTTATTTATTATATTACGTTGACCTCTTCATATCATCATCATCATCATCATCATTAATATTACTTATTTTGGGGGGTTGCTGTTGTCGTATCCTAAACCTCACATTTCATCACTTAATTATTGTTAAGAAAATATACAACATAGCCGTTAGCGTGAGAAACTCAAGTTTATTATCAGCATTTTTTTTTCACTTTTTCTGTTATCGATACGTGTATGTTTATCATAACATTTAACGTACCAATTGTGACCTTAGAATATTAGTTACAGCGAGGAATCTTTAAAGTGTTCAATTAAATTTTTTTTTGTTTAGTCACTAATACAAGAATTGATATCCAGTAAATAAGTTTACAACTGAATGTAAGGCCTTATCTAATATCTCTCTCTCTCTCTCTCTCTCTCTCTCTCTCTCTCTCTCTCGTGCGTTTAGTTACGTCTGATGTCGTTCTGAAACAAATTATATAATTATATAATATGTAAAAATAAAATACACCTGGATTTGTTTGAGTTCTAGATTTAGTTTGTATGCTGTAATTCTTTTCTAACGCGTTTATAGTTTCAAAGTAAATCAGAATTGGGAATTCGCCGATCTTCAATTAATTTGTTGTGTTTCCGCTAATAAAACATTTTTAAATCAGAAAGATGGAAGATATTTTCTTTAATATAAAATTAACATTTTCTGTTAATTACACTGTATCAAGAAATGTTTTATTTATTGTTCATTCCTTATTTTGTAGTTCAGCTTAAACTTGATGGAACAGTAAGTATTTCACCTTCACAGGTAATAGATGGGTCTGAGATCTATCCTGCATCGTTGCTGAGAAGTTGCCAGCGAAAACTTCTAGTTTTTTTTTTTTTACTTCATGGATTTTATACTGACTAACATAGATTTTATATTGACTAACGCTCTGTTTATCTTGGTGCAATTTTGTTTGTGATTGCAAATGTTTTAAGTAGTCTCTCTCTCTCTCTCTCTCTCTCTCTCTCTCTCTCTCTCTCTCTCTGTATGATTTCATTTTGCTATTTTGCTGTATTGTTGCATAATGGAAGTGTTTTGCGAATAAGCGCCGCTCGACACGTAAATTTTTTGAAGTACTTTTCCTGAATTTTATATTAATTGCAGTTTGAGCATTCCAAAGGTTTCAACAATTCATTATCAATACCGTGTTTCATAGAATATGATTTTTTTGCGTCACCCTTATTTGTTGGAAAATGTGTAAAGTCGGTTTCACCTAAGGAATTATTCCTGCAAACGTGTTGTCTTCGTGGTGGTAAAGAAATAATGATAATATGATGAAAACTGAAATATGAGCTCATGTACGCTGGCTTGCCTGTATAATGCGAATAATTTCCACGGTATATGACGAATGAAATGTGAATATTATCAGTAACCCTTTTATGCTTAGATAAGCCGAGTTGGCTAAGCTATGTCGCTTGCTTCGTTACCAGGTGACATGTGTTGAGTTTAGGGACTTGACCTCGAAAAAATGAAATTTGTATCAGAATATACCGAAGTGTATACTTTTCGTACGTCAGGAATGTATATTCCTTTCTGATTATTATTCGGGGCAGTCGTATATCATGTTGGTCACCAGCCTCAAAAATAATGTTATTTTACAGATATTTGTCACGTCGTTTTGCAGGCTACATCATTAACAATTCTCTGCATGTGCCGCATTCTGTTCAATCGAAAAGGACGTGTTTTAAGGCCTAAGACAGTCTGGCATACCTTAGGAAAGTTACAGTGAAAGAAATAATTCGTCCAAAACTTTCGCCCACGGGAGAATAAGTTTTTGGCATTGAACGTTGTATCCATCCACAAACGAGGACAAAAAATGAGAGAGAGAGAGAGAGAGAGAGAGAGAGAGAGAAGAGAGAGAGAGAGAGAGAGAGAGAGGGGCAAGATGTTTCTGCTGCATAAAATTCTGTTTCAGGATATTGCTATTACTGTGTAATGGCTACAATTAAGGCACCCATTACGCTCATATATTATTAGGGGTGGGAAGGTCTGTTCGCGCATGCAAAGAACTGAAAGTTCTTCCGAATGAAACCCACTTGCTGTATATGAATTTTCAAGTTCTCTCGAACAATTTTGAGTGCACGGTTAGTTTTAAGCTTATCATTTATTCGCTGTTCCAGTTTTTCGAGAAACATAGACGAATTTTGTGTCCGGTATCAGTGGTAACTAGAAAAGATTCATGGGACTGGTTATCTTACGTTCTGATTTCATATTTTTCAAGGAATGACAGTAAAGGTAGAGGCCGAGTGTATGACACTAACAATTTATTTGATTACAGTGCAGAAGCTTTATTGCATTCTATAACGTGATTCCATAATAGATTATTATCATCTCACAGAGCGGGAAATCAAAATCTATATATTTCAAGAAAATTTACAAGTAGAAAGTGTAAAGGTTAACTTCATGGACTGTTAGAATTGTATTTATATTAATTGTTGTTAAAATTATAATCAAAATAGGTGTAACATTTTAAGGGTTTGGAAAATCACTTATTTGGCTGATAGTGTTAGTACTTACAGATCATGCAAAGGGGTTACATTATCTTACAGAATCTCAATTGCCTTTGAGGAATCTTGGAAGTATTGTAACTTTAGTGTAAATTAACACATAGTAGCAATCAAAGTATATCGCTTGTTACATTAACGGTGCATCTAATTACACATCAGCAACCTTCACTACATTATCTCGATTACAGTTAAAATTATGTATTTGCATTTTACTTTATAATTTTGTGGATATTAAATAGTTAGAATTGGTAATTCAATGTACGTACTTGATTTTGAAAATTATCCAAGTTTTAATTTGAGCCTCTCTCTCTCTCTCTCTCTCTCTCTCTCTTCTCTCTCTCTCTCTCTCTCGCTTGTGGATGGATACAACGTTGAAGGCCAAAAAACTTCTTCTCCCCTGGGCGAACGTTTTGGACGAAAAACTTGAAAGAAGGTGACGGTAAAGGAAGCGAACAGTTTTGCTTTGTTTTTTTCTCCGCATTCGTGGCTCATGATAGTTTTATTTCTCCCTGGTTTTCAGTTATGTCTCTGCAAGAATCTCAGCTATTCCGTGCTCAGCTGACCTCTGGTCTGCGCGTGCCTGAGTTTCAATGTCATTATAAGTATTTCATATAAGAGAAACTTCTTGAGATTCATCCTATTTAGTTATATGCACGTGAAGATTTTGACATGAGCATAATACCATATTGTATGCATTACCTCGGTTGAACCGTAAATCCAAAGAACTAGGAATACATACTTCCATAATGTACGGCATTACCCAGGTTGAGCCGTAAATCCAAAGGACTAGGAATGCATACTTCCATAATGTATGGCGTTACCCAGGTTGAGCCGTGTTTCCAAAGGACTAGGAATACATACTGCCATAATATATGGCGTTACCCAGGTTGAGCCGTGAATCCAAAGGACTAGGAATACATACTGCCGTATGTATGGCATTACCACAGTTGAGGCTGTGAATCCAAAGGACTAGGAATAGATACTACCATAATGTATAGCGTTACCAGGTTGAGCCGTGAATCCAAAGGACTAGGAATACATACTATCATAATGTATAGCGTTACCCAGGTTGAGCCGTGATCCAAAGGACTAGGAATACATACTACCATAATGTATAGCGTTACCCAGGTTGAGCCGTGAATCCAAAGGACTAGGAATACATACTACCATAATGTATAGTGTTACCCAGGTTGAGCCGTGAATCCAAAGGACTAGGAATACATACTACCATAATGTATAGCGTTACCCAGGTTGAGCCGTGAATCCAAAGGACTAGGAGTATATACTGTCATAATGTATGGCATTACCACGGTTGAAGTAATGTATGGCATTTCCACGGTTGAGCCATGAATCCAAAGGACTAGGAATTCATACTTCCGTAATGTATGGCATTACCCAGGTTGATCCGTGTATCCGTAGGACTAGGAATCCATACTGCTCTGATGTATGGCATCTCCAAGGTTGAGCCGTTAATCCAAAAGACTAGGAATTCATACTGCCGTAATGTATGGCATTACATACTTCGATTTTGTGTTTTTTTTTTTTGCATTTACCGTGGTTGAGCCGTTAATCCAAAGGACTAGGAATTATACTGCTGTAATGTATGCATTACATACTTCGATGTGTTGCATTACCGTGGTTGAGCTGTGAATCCAAGGGACTAGGAATACATATTGCCATAATGTATGGCGTTACCCAGATTGAGCCGTGAATCCAAAGGACTAGGAATTCATACTGCCGTAATGTATAGCATTACCGCGGTTTAACCGTGAATCCAAAGGAATAGGATTACCTACTGCCTTAATGTATGGCATTACCGTTGCTGAAAACCGTGAATCCAAAGGAATAGGATCACCTACTGCCTTAATGTATGGCATTACCACAGTTGAACCGTGAATCCAAAGGAATAGGATCACCTACTGCCTTAATGTATGGCATTACCACAGTTGAACCGTGAATCCAAAGGAATAGGATCACCTACTGCCTTAATGTATGGCATTACCACAGTTAACCGTGAATCCAAAGGAATTACCGTTGCTGAACCGTGAATCCAAAGGAATAGGATCACCTACTGCCTTAATTGTATGGCATTACCACGTTGAAACCGTGAATCCAAAGGAATAGGATCACCTACTGCCTTAATGTATGGCATTACCACAGTTGAACCGTGAATCCAAAGGAATAGGATTACCTACTGCCTTAATGTATGGCATTACCACAGTTGAATCGTGAATCCAAAGGAATAGGATCACCTACTGCCTTAATGTATGGCATTACCGTTGCTGAACCGTGAATCCAAGGAATAGGATCACCTACTGCCTTAATGTATGGCATTAACCGTTGCTGAACCGTGAATCCAAAGGAATAGGATTAACCTACTGCCTTAATGTATGGCATTACCACAGTTGAACCGTGAATCCAAAAGGAATAGGATCACCTACTGCCTTAATGTATGGCATTACCGTTGAAGAACGTGAATCCAAAGGAATAGGATTACCTACTGCCTTAATGTATGGCATTACCGTTGCTGAACCGTGAATCCAAAGGAATAGGATCACCTACTGCCTTAATGTATGGCATTACCGTTGCTGAACCGTGAATCCAAAGGAATAGGATCACCTACTGCCTTAATGTATGGCATTACCATTGTTGAACCGTGAATCCAAAGGAATAGGATCACCTACTGCCTTAATGTATGGCATTACCGTTGCTGAACCGTGAATCCAAAGGAATAGGATCACCTACTGCCTTAATGTATGGCATTACCACAGTTGGACCGTGAATCCAAAGGAATAGGATCACCTACTGCCTTAATGTATGGCATTACCACAGTTGAACCGTGAATCCAAAGGAATAGGATTACCTACTGCCTTAATGTATGGCATTACCGTTGTTGAACCGTGAATCCAAAGGAATAGGATCACCTACTGCCTTAATGTATGGCATTACCGTTGCTGAACCGTGAATCCAAAGGAATAGGATCACCTACTGCCTAAGGAATAGGATCACCTATGCCTTAAGTTATGGCATTACGCCGTTGAAACCGTGAAGCCCAAAGGAATAGGATCACCTACCGAATGGCACCTTTACCTCACCTACTGCCTTAATGTGGCATTACCGAAAACCGTTGAAACCGTGGAATCAAAGGATAGATCACCTACTGCCTTAAGTATGGTTCCAACCTAACTGGCATATGTGATGGATTACCGCCGTTGAACCGGAATCCAAAGGAATAGATCCAACCTACTTCCTTAAAGTATGGCATTACCGCCTTGAACCGTGAATCCAAAGGAATAGGAATCAACCTACTGCCTTATTTATGGCATTACCGCCGTTGAACCGTGAATCCAAAGGAATAGGATCACCTACTGCCTTAATGTATGGCATTACCGCCGTTGAACCGTGAATCCAAAGGAATAGGATCACCTACTGCCTTAATGTATGGCTTACCGCCGTTGAACCGTGAATCCAAAGGAATAGGATCATACTGCTTAATGTATGGCATTAACCGCGTTGAACCGTGAATCCAAAGGAATAGGATCAACTACTGCCTTAATGTTATGGCATACCGCCGTTGAAACCCGTGAATCCAAAGGAATAGGACACCTACTTGCCTTAAGTATGGCAATTACCGCTGAAACCGTGAATCCAAAGGAATAGATACCTACTGCCTTAACTGTAATGGCATTACGATTGTGGAAGAACCGTGAAATCCAAAGGAATAGGATTACCTACTGCCTTACTGGTATGGTCATTACCGTTGTTGAACCGTAAAGCCAAGGAATAGGAATTACCTACCCATCCTTAATGTTATGGCATTACCGTTTGTTGAAACCGTGAATCCAAAGGAATAGGATTCACCTACTTCCGGGGTAATGTATGGCATTACACAGTTGAACCGTGAATTCAAAGGAATCCAAAGGAATAGGATAACCTACTTCCTCAATGTATGGCATTACCACAGTTGAACAGTGAATCCAAAGGAATAGGATTACCTACTTCCTTAATGTATGGCATTACCACAGTTGAACCGTGAATACAAAGGAATAGGATTACCTACTTCCTTAATATATGGCATTACCACAGTTGAACCGTGAATCCAAAGGAATATGATTACCTACTTCCTTAATGTATGGCATTACCGTTGCTGAACCGTGAATCCAAAGGAATAGGATTACCTACTGCCTTAATGTATGGCATTACCACAGTTGAATCGTGAATCCAAAAGGAATAGGATTACCTACTTCCTTAATGTATGGCATTAACCACAGTTTGAACCCGTGAATCGAAAGGAATAGGATTACCTACTTCCTTAATGTATGGCATTACCGTTTGCTAAAACCGTGAATCCACAAGGAATAGGATTACCTACTGCTTAATGTATGCATTACCGTTGTTGAAACCCGTGAATCCAAAGGAATAGGATTACCTACTTCTTAATGTATGGCATTCCACAGTTGAACCGTGAAATCTCCAAAGGAATAGGATTACCTACTTCCCTTAATGTATGGCATTACCGTTGCTGAACCCTGAATCCAAAGGAATAGGAAATACCTACTGCCTTAATGTATGGTATTACCACAGTTTTGAACCGTGAATACCAAAGGAATAGGATTACCTACTTCCTTAATGTATGGCATTACCGTTGCTGAACCGTGATCCAAAGAATGGGAATTACCTACTGCCTTAATGTATGGCATTACCACAGTTGAACCGTGAATCCAAAGGAATAGGATTACTACTGCCTTAATGTATGGCATTCATTACCACAGTTGAACCGTGAATCCAAAGGAATAGGATTACCTACTTCCTTAATGTATGGCATTACCGTTGTTGAACCGTGAATCCAAAGGAATAGGATTACCTACTGCCTTAATGTATGGCATTACCACAGTTGAACCGTGAATCCAAAGGAATAGGATTCCACCTCTACTGCCTTAATGTATGGCATGGCATTCCACAGTTGAACCGTGAATCCAAAGGAATAGGATTACCTACTTCCTTAATGTATGGCATTATCGCAGTTGAACCGTGAATCCAAAGGAATAGGATTACCTACTGCCTTACTGTATGGCATTACCGTTGTTGAGCCGTGAATCCAAAGGAATAGGATTACCTACTTCCTTAATGTATGGCATTACCACCGTTGTTGAACCGGTGAATCCAAAGGAATAGGATTACCTACTGCCTTAATGTATGGCATTACCGTTGTTGAACCGTGAATCCAAAGGAATAGGATTACCTACTGCCTTAATGTATGGCATTACCACAGTTGAACCGTGAATCCAAAGGAATAGGATTACCTACTGCCTTAATGTATGGCATTACCACAGTTGAACCGTGAATCCAAAGGAATAGGATTACCTACTTCCTTAATGTATGGCATCACCACAGTTGAACCGTGAATCCAAAGGAATAGGATTACCTACTGCCTTAATGTATGGCATACCACAGTTGAACCGTGAATCCAAAAGAAAAGGATTACCTACTGCCTTAATGTATGGCATTACCACAGTTGAGCCGTGAATTCAAAAGGAATAGGCTTTACCTACTGCCTTAATGTATGGCATTGCAGTTGAAAGAACCATGAATCCAAAGGAATAGGATACCTACTTCCTTAATGTATGGCATTACCACAGTGAACCGTGAATCCAAAGGAATAGGATTACCTACTGCCTTAATGTATGGCATTACCACAGTTGAACCGTGAATCCAAAGGAATAGGATTACCTACTGCCTTAATGTATGGCATTACCGTTGTGCCAGCCGTGAATCCAAAAGGAATAGGATTACCTACTGCCTTAATGTATGGCATTACCGTTGTTGAACCGTGAATCCAAAGGAATAGGATTACCTACTTCCTTAATGTATGGCATTACCGTTGTTGAACCGTGAATCCAAAGGAATAGGATTACCTACTGCCTTAATGTATGGCATTACCGCAGTTGAACCGTGAATCCAAAGGAATAGGATTACCTACTTCCTTAATGTATGGCATTATCGCAGTTGAACCGTGAATCCAAAGGAATAGGCATTACCTACTGCCTTAATGTATTGGCATTACCACAGTTGAACCAGTGAATCTAAAGGAATAGGATTACCTACTTCCTTAATGTATGGCATTACCAACAGTTGAACCGTGAATCCAGAGGAATAGGATTACTACTTCCTTAATGTATGGCATTACCACAGTTGAACCGTGAATCCAAATGAATAGGATTACCTACTGCCTTAATGTATGGCATTACCACAGTTGAACCGTGAATCCAAAGGAATAGGATTACCTACTTCTTAATGTATGGCATTACCACAGTTGAACCGTGAATCTAAAGGAATAGGAATTACCTACTGCCTTAATGTATGGCATTACCGCAGTTGAACCGTGAATCTAAAGGAATAGGATTACCTACTGCCTTAATGTATGGCATTACCGCAGTTGAACCGTGAATCTAAAGGAATAGGATTACCTACTGCCTTAATGTATGACATTACCGCAGTTGACCGTGAATCCAAAAAGGAATAGGATTACCTACTTCACCTTAGTGTATGGCATTACCGCAGTTGAACCGTGAATCCAAAGGAACAGGATTACCTACTGCCTTAATGTATGGCATTACCGTTGTTGAACTGTGAATCCAAGGGAATAGGATTACCTACATCCTTAATGTATGGCATTACCGTTGTTGAACCGTGAATCCAAAGGAATAGGATTACCTACTGCCTTAATGTATGGCATTACCGCAGTTGAACGTGAATCCAAAGGAATAGGATTGACCCTACTTCCTTAATGTATGGCATTATCGCAGTTGAACCGTGAATTCCAAAGGAATAGGATTACCTACTTCCTTAATGTATGGCATTACTGCGGTTGAGCCGTAAATCCAAAGGAGTAGGATTACCTACTGCCTTAATATATGGCATTATCGCAGTTGAACCGGAATGAAATCCAAAGGAATAGGATTACCTACTGCCTCCTTAATGTATGGCATTACCGCAGTTGAACCTGTGAATCCAAAGGATAGGATTACCTACTTCCTTAATGTATAGCACTATCGCAGTTGAACCGTGAATCCAAAGGAATAGGATACATACTTCCTTAATGTATGGCATTACCGACAGTTTGAACCGTGAATTCAAAGGAATAGGATTACCTACTTCCTTAATGTATGGCATTACCGCAGTTCAACCGTGAATCCAAAGGAATAGGATTACCTACTTCCTTAATGTATGGCATTACCGCAGTTGAACCGTGAATCCAAAGGAATAGGATTACCTACTTCCTTAATGTATGGCATTACCGCAGTTGAACCGTGAATCCAAAGGAATAGGATTACCTACTTGCCTTAATGTATGGCATTATCGCAGTTGAACCGTGAATCCAAAGGAATAGCGGTTACCTACTTCCTTAATGTATGGCATTACCGCAGTTGAACCGTGAAAACCTGAATCCAAAAGGAGTAGGATTACCTATTGCCTTAATGTATGGCATTATCGCAAGTTGAACCGTGAATCCAAGGAAGAGGTTACCTACACCTTCCTAATGTATGGCATTACCGTGGTTGAGCGTAAATCCAAATAGGAGTAGGATTACCTACTGCCTTAATGTATGCATTATCGCAGTTGAACCGTGAATCCAAAGGAATAGGATTACCTACTTCCTTAATGTATGGCATTACTGCGGTTGAGCCGTAAATCCAAAGGAGTAGGATTACCTACTGCCTTAATGTATGGCATTATCGCAGTTGAACCGTGAATCCAAAGGAATAGGATTACCTACTTCCTTAATGTATGGCAGTTACTGCGGTTGAGCCGTAAATCCAAAGGAGTAGGATTACCTACTGCCTTAATGTATGGCATTATCGCAGTTGAGCCGTGAATCCAAAGGAATAGGATTACCTACTGCCTTAATGTATATCATTATCGCAGTTGAACCGTGAATCCAAAGGAATAGGATTACCTACTGCCTTAATGTAAGGCATTACCGTTGTTGAGCCGTGAATCCAAGGCAATAGGAATACATACTGCCATAATGTATGGCATTACTGCATTTGAGCCGTAAATCCAAAGGAGTAGGATTACATACTGCCATAACATATGGCATTACTGTGGTTGAGCCATGAATCCAAAGGATTAGGAATACTTTCTACTTTAATGTATGGCAATATCCCGGTTGAGCCGCAAATCCAAAGGACTAGGAATACTTACTGCCATAATGTTTGGCATTACCGCGGTTGAGCCGTGAATCCAAGGGACTAGGACATTACTCTGGTTGAGCCGTGGATCGAAAGGACTAGGAATACATACTGCCATAATGTATGGCATTACTGCGGTTGGGCCGCAAATCCAAAGGACTAGGAATACATACTGCCATAATGTATGGCATTACTGCGGTTGGGCCGCAAATCCAAAGGACTAGGAATACATATGCCATGTATGGCAATTAGCGGTTGGGGCAAATCCAAAGGACTGAATAATACTGCCATAATGTATGGCATTACCCTGGTTGAATCGTAAATCCAAAGGACTAGGAATACGTACTGCCGTAATGTATGGCATTATCCCGTTTGAGCCGTGAACCCAAAGGACTAGGAATACATATTTCCATACTGTATGGCATTACCTGGTTGAGCCGTAAATCCAAAGGACCTGGAATTCTTCTAAATTAAGCCACATCCAGCTTCATAAAACACCATTAGACTCCCTCAATAAAAGTCATTAGTCATGTCTGAAATGAAATGTTATTCCTCCATGTATATAACAGCCCAGTACATAATGCTCTGAGAAATAGATTCGCATTCAGTTTGTATATAGTTTTTAATGATATGCACATTTGAAGGGATCATTAAATGTATACAATTAGATGATTAAATGTAAACAATTATTAAAATAGAGCGTGATAAATAGTATATGAAGATAACTTCTCAGAAATTAGTCATTTGGAAAACGTGAAAACAAACAGTATATTAAGTGCTGCATGAATAAGAAATGCTTATTATACCTATGATTCCAGAAATTAAATCATAAATAACTGCGAGCCGTAATCACCGTGTATGGTTACACCAGAAATTTCATATTTTCTTTCAGCCGTAGAAAAGTGTCCAGATTAAATTTTTCATAATTATTTTTTTTCCATTACTCTATTTACACATTTAATTTATGCATTTTCTGTCATTTTGTGCGAGTGTTTGTTGCAAAATATAGTAATTGTTCAAACATCAAGTTCACTGAGTTTCATTTGCTTTAAGGTTACTCAAGTTCATTGACTTTCATTCGCTTTAAGATTACTGCGTAAGAATGTATTTTCTGAATGTCGTGAATCGATAAGTATGAAGGAATGATCTCATCAAAAGCTGATTATGTAATAATCCGTAACATTAAAAAAATAATTCAAGTTCCCGAAGATTGACAATTAACGTTTACGTTTTTGAAGGTGGTATATTTAAAGAGGTACGGAGGCGTGTGTGGTTAAGTCTAATAAAATGTAATTTAGTTAAAAGCTAATAAAAGGCAAGTAGGAAAGGTAAATCAATGCATTTTAAGATAATAAAACAAAGAACAAAATTCAAAATAATATTTTACTGAATCTCTGTATTGAATCTCGTTATTACTCCCAGGACGGAGGAAGTAAATCGATTAGAATTAGACATAAAAAAGTCGGGGGTGCGCAGAACTTGGCCTGAATTGAACCTTGGAAAAACCATTCGAAAGTACAAATTTACCTATATTACAGCGTTCACCCAAATTTCTTTTGACGGTTTTTAATTATAATTTTTTATACCATACCAAGTTACACGCGAGATTAAATTCCATCTCAGGCAGACTGAATGTATATTTCTTAGGATCGCTACGTAACGAAGACAAGGCTTCAGTTAGACCAGATTATATGTAACTATTTAAATGTCTGTATTATGGTGCTCCACTTTTATATTTTCTTAGCTTCCATTTTCTTTACTCTCTCTCGCCCTCCGTCCCTACACCAGGAAACCATTCCTTCTCATTTCCTCCTGATCTTGAGACATCCTGCCGAAAAATATTTATGGCCTATGAAATCTCTTTGAGACCTTCCGGCGAGAATCCTACGAGGTTGCCGAGGAGGAGGAGGAGGAGGAGGAGGAGGAGGGGGAGGAGGAGGAGGAGGAGGAGGATTAAGAAGAGGAGGAGGAGGAGGAAGGATGTTGGGACGGATGGTCGTAAAAATTTGTGTAATGGCAACGTTTTTGTTTTTGTTTTTACTTTCATAATGGCCGAGAAAGACGGAGCTCTGGTAACCTTATGGTTTTTGTGGAGCTCATAGAAAAAATGAAAAGGGCAGAGAAAATGGGAGGTCTGTCTGATGTGTCCTTATGTCTTCTTTTTTATTTCTTTCTTTTTTCCTTGATCATTTGAGTTTTTTTTTTTTTTTTTTTGTTTTTTTTTTTTTTTTTTTTTTTTTTTTTTTTTGACATCCAAAACTTAAGAAAACGAGGCATTCCATTTTAAGACCTTGGCACATTCCAGCAACTTCCTCGGGAGAATCAATTCGTAACTCATCTTCTCCTTCAAGTAATGAAGTCATAATGGGCAGTGAAAACTTAAATATCGACTTTCATTGCTCTTCCTTCGCTGTGCCACCTTTCATAGGAACAGCGGGCATGAAATTAATATGATGTTATCGGCAGCAATTCTTTTTTTTTTCGATATGGTTAACCATTAAATATTTGATAGAACATGAATGTTTAACGTTGCGTTGTTGCTTTGACAGAGAGAGAGAGAGAGAGAGAGAGAGAGAGAGAGAGAGAGAATCTAAGAAACTTTTGAGAATGAAGACAGGCATACTTGCATCTGATTTGTGATGTCATAAGCTACCTGACGAAATGCAGAGAGAGAGAGAGAGAGAGAGAGAGAGAGAGAGAGAGAGAGAGAGAGAGGTTTTATTTCCCCCTTCCTTTCAATCTCGCCAGTGTTTGCTGAGGGAGTTTCATTAGGGCAGCTGATTGATTTTGCTTATTGGAGGCTCGGTTGAAGTGCTCTCTTCGGGTCGAAGTTTTTTTTGTCTTTCGTTTTTTATTTTTTCCCAAAGTGAACTATAAACGCAGCTATAAGAGCCTTTTATTTCGTAAGCCATAGTATTATTCGTTTGTCGATACCGCTTAAGTTTTGGTATTCATTTGATAAACGTTTCTGGCTTCACATAGCTTATCTTCGGAATTTATTGCTTACGCTCGTAAATCACTGTTATTATTAAATTTTGATAGATGATAAGATACGTGTGTATGTATGAAGGTATGGTATATATGTATGTATCTAATGTACTATACGTTCACTGAGCCTAGCTATCATATTTGTTTTTCATTAACTCTGTAGGAAAAGTTTAATCTCATATGCGGATGATTTTTTTAATTAAGAGTGATATTAACAGTATTCACGTTGGAATTCTTGTGTCACTCAGACGTGTATTGTAAAACCTGCGAGTTTATCACTTTGTGAAATGGGGCACAAACATAGTGGCCTACTGTGAGGTCTTTGGCTCTCATGCGTTTAGTACTGTGCCCTTCATTAGTGGCGGTAGTGGAAATTATATGAACCTACAAACAATATTCTCAGTCTCGTAGATGTACTGAAAATTTTATGAATCTAAATTAATTTAATAATGCTTTTCAGCTGGATAATCTTTCTC
>NC_087203.1:95795310-95812810 GCF_015104395.2 Macrobrachium nipponense
AGTCTGCTATGAAACAGAATTTAATAAAGTCAGCAGTTTTAATTAATAGCGCTTGTGATTATATTCTCTTCATAGCAATAAAATGATTGAAAAAACGTAGCTGTTTTGCAATTCACTGCATGATAGTTCTCCCCATACACACTTGCACGCTCTCTCTTCTCTCTCCCTTCTTTCTCTCTCTCTCTCTCTCTCTTTTGACCACGTTGGGTTGTCATGCTGAGCCAGTCAGTCAACTTATGCCTTTGCATCTCCATTCTGCTTAAAACTTCTGCGAAAAGTATCATTAAGTACATAATAATTACAATTTCAGTGAGTTACAGAATTTGCCATATTCTTATTTGAGCTCGACATTTCTCACATCTCCGTCAGTCAAAGGTAAAAACAATATAAAAATAGTAGCTTACATTTCTCATCTGCAGTAACCATTACTGTGTCACAGCATTTACTAATGTTTGACCATTTTGCGGATTGTACGATTTTTCAGTGAAAGCTCATAACTTACACCGAACGTGTTTTTATGAATGAAACAAATGTCCAGATGACACCTTGTAAGTATTCAGTTAAATTTAGTTTAGTGATTTCAAAATTTCTTTGGATCTCGAAAATGCGTCAAAAGTGCGATCTCACTCAAGTGGTTGAAACGTTTGAAGACCGATAAAAGGTTAGCTGTACGAAATTGATTAATCCTGGCGTAAGTTGGTTTTCAAAAATACACTTTTGTACTAGAAAGCTCACTTGTTAAATCCAACTTCACTTTCGTGACCAGTAATCACGGGTGAAGTATAAAGTGGGCAGGCCGAGATAATTAATTATTATTGAAACTAATTTCGAAAATATAGAAAGGATTTGAAGATCATTACAATTGAATTGTGTAAAATCATATTTTTCTCGAATCCGTCGACATGACAAAGGATGCTTTGTGTGTATGTGTGTGTGCGTGTGTGTGTGTGTGTGAATCCGTCGACGCGACAGAGGATGATTTGTTTGTGTGTGTGTGTGTGAGAGAGAGAGAGAGAGAGAGAGAGAGAGAGAGAGAGAGAGAGGAGAGAGAATAATGGTGGATGTAATTCAGTTCTTGTACAGGGAGTTGCAAAGATATATAAACTAAACTGACGTAAGAACAGTTGTATCTTGTTTTTAGTGATATGGTCCACATACCTCACAGGTTATCTTGCCTCCTTTCTTCTGCGGGATGAGTGATTGACAAAAATGAATGATAGAATATGAGGTGATTTTCTGGAAGCTTTTTCTGTAATTATTTTCATTCGAATCCATCGGTTAATCCAGCCATAAGAATTCTGTGAATGAGTTCGATTACTGAAGGTCTTTTTGTTTCCAGATGAAAATATACAAAAGAACGCCATATTGTTTGCTGTTTGCAAGGGTTAGCTAAATTACGAATGAATGAAGCTAGAATAACAGTACGTAAATGGATACACTGCAGTTTGTGTATTTTATATATTTTTTAATACAGATATGAAGGTAGATTAAACAATGAGATATTGCTACAGTAACTGTGATGGCTTAACGCTTAAAGTTTTAGGACCGAACATCAATCCACGCTTTGGCATTTTTTTTTTTACAATTTTAATGTATTAAAGTATAACGATATTATTGGGACAGACAGTTTTGTTGCCTTAATCATCAATAAAGTTTACTAACAGGTATACTGTTTGCCACGAAGGAAAAAATGAAAAAGCGAGATAGCCAAGTACTTTCGGTCCTGTTCGGACCCTTTACTGAGGCAAACTGATTTTACAAAGAACAACATATTCAAAAGAAGCTTAATATACAAACTGACACTACCAGATTAGCCATAAGGGCGATTTTCACTCTACAGAAAGGAGGAGTCGCCAAGAGGTAGCCACACCTTGAAGGATACCCGCAGTAAACAAGTGATTCTTCCATAAAACAGTACATTTTGAAAAAAAAAAAAAACACGGGAGCATATACAATTTAATATCATGAATTTTTCAAAAAAATTTTTCCCCCAACAAAGATTATTATTAATGAAAAGACGAAAGAAAATATAAATATATATATATATCGAGCAAGAGAAAGAGGGAGAGAATATCGAACCAGAGAGAGAGAGACAGACAGACAGAGAGAGAGAGAGAGAGAGAGAGAGAGAGAGAGAGAGAAAGAAATAATATCTATATACATGTGGGAACTAATTTATTAGTTGTTCATTTATTTTGAGGTCCTTCATAAACATCTTACAAATATATGGGGTCCAAATGGACATTCCCAGACTAAGATTTAGGTTGTTTTTATTAGTGATTTGTATAATTGCCGATTCGAGTAAATTTCTTGAACATAATCATTAGATCTAGCAATTACCGAGGTATCACCCCAATTAATACAATGAGATTTTTCACTCAGATGGATAAACAAGTGCATTTGAAGTCTGGTGGGCTATTCTAACTGAATACATATTGCTGCTTAATCCGAACACATAAATTTTTTACTAGACTGACCAACGTAAAACGATGGGCAATCCTTACAAGGAATTTTGTAAATGATGTTGTTATTTGTTACGGGACTATTCTTAATTAGCATATCTTTAATGGTATGTTATAAGAGAAAACTACTTTAACATTAAACGATATAAATATTGATTTTATGGTTTCAAATCCACAAACATAAGGTAAGCTAAGTACATTTTTAGGCATTTCTTTTTCATTAATAGCAACATTATAAAACTTTTTGTGAGCTTTTTGATAACATAAATCATTTAAATGAGGTGGGTAGCAGAGATCGTTTCCTATCTTTTTTATGTATTCTATTTCTTGGTCCAGATATTTGTGGACTCGTGATACGCAAGAGCTTGTAGGAACATAGAAGAAAAAATTGAAATTTTTATATTAGATGGTGGCCAAAATAAAAATGTACATATGTTGTATTATTTGTGGGTTTTTCTATAAATACTGAATTTGCATTGGAAAGATTCTCTATGTATTAATACATCTAGGAAAGGGATGACATTGTTATTTTCAATTTCAACAGTGAATTTTATGGATGACACTAAATTATTCAATTTAGACAGTAAATTCTTTACATCGATACCACTAGGTAAGACTACTAAAATATCATTGACATATCGGTACCATTTTAAGGGATAAGTGTGATATTCGGGAGGTGTTGTCTCTCAAAAAATTCCATATATAAGTTTGATGTATTAATACATAGAGAATCTTTCCAACGCAAATTCAGTATTTATAGAGAACCCACATTATTTAATTTAATATTGTACATTTTTATTCTGGCCATCATCTTAATATTAAAATTTCAATTTTTTCTTCTATGTTCCTACAAGCTTGCGTATCATGAGTCCACAATATCTGGACCAAGAAATAGAATACATAAAAAAAAAAGATAGGAAAAGATCTCTGCTACCCACCTCATGTAATTGATTATGTTATCAAAAGCTCAAAAAAAGTTTTATAATGTTGCTATTAATGAAAAAGAAATGCCTTAGAATGTACATAGCTTACCTTATTTTCGTGGATTTGTTTTGGAAACCATAAAATCAATATTTAAATCGTTTAATGTTAATGTAGTGTTCTCTTATAACATACCATTAAAGATATGCTAATTAAGAATAGTCCCGTAACAAATAACAACATCATTTACAAAATTCCTTGTAAGGATTGCCCATTGTTTTACGTTGGTCAGTCTAGTAAAAATTTATGTGTTCGGATTAAGCAGCATATGTATTCAGTTAGAATAGCCGCAGACTTCAAATGCACTGTTTATCCATCTGAGTGAAAATCTCATTGTATTAATTGGGGTGATACCTCGGTAATTGCTAGATCTAATGATTATGTTTCAAGAAATTTACTCGAATCGGCAATTATACAAATCACTAATAAAAACAACCTAAATCTTAGTCTGGGAATGTACCATTTGGACCCATATATTTGTAAGATGTTTATGAAGGACCTCAAAATAATGATCGAACAAAAAATTAATAAATTAGTCCCACATGTATATAGTTATTATTTCTCTCTCTCTCTCTCTCTCTCTCTCTCTCTCTCTCTCTCTCTCTGGTTCGATATTCTCTCTCCCTCTTTCTCTTGCTCGTTATATATATATTTAAATTTTTTTTCGTCTTTTCATTAATAATAATTTTTGTTGGGAAAATTTATGTAAAAATTCATGATATTAAATTGTATATGCTCCCGTGTTTTTTTTCAAAATGTATCGTTTTCTGGAAGAATCACTTGTTTACTGCGGGTATCACTTGTTTACTGCGACTCCTCCTTTCTGTAGAGTGAAAATCGCCCTTATGGCTAATCTGGTAGTGTCAGTTGTATATTAAGCCTTCTTTTGACTATGTTGTTCTTTGTAAAATCAGTTTGCCTCAGTAAAGGGTCCGAACAGGACGAAAGTACTTGGCTATCTCGCTTTTTTCATTTTTTTCCTTCGTGTCAAAAAAAACCTTTATTTATACATAGCATCACGTTTATATACTTCATGATCAAGTTATTCATATATATAATATATATATATCTATATATATATCTATATATATATTATATATATATATATATATATATATATATATATATAGTATATATATATATAATATGTGTATATATATATAATATATATATATATATATATATATATATATATATATATATATATATATATATATATATATATATGTGTTTATATATATATATATATATATATATATATATATATATATATATATATATATATATATATATATATATATATATATATATAGTATATAAAGGTAAATTAAAGGTGACTTTCATTGAACGTGGATGTTGAGGAACTTGTTTCCCCCACACTTTTGCTTCTTCGGTTTTCGAAGTTTTGTCTTCGAAGTTGAGGAAACTATTGATGTAAAAATTTCTGAGAAAGCTTAAAAAACAAAGGAAACATGGAACTCCATTGACACACACACACACACACACACACACTATATATATATATATATATATATATATATATATATATATATATATATATATATATATATATATATATATATATATATATATATATATATATATATATATAATATGTATATATATATATATATATATATGTATATATATATATATATATATATATATATATATATATATATATATATATATATATATATATATATATAAGTCATATCACATTACCGTGATTCATATACATATATCGAGCTACAATGTCCTTTAATATCTAATTCGCTCTACCTCGGAATTAAAACCCTTAAACAAAAACCGACTGGACGTATTTTACGTCGAGATAAATTGTCTGTCGGGTGCCGACTGGACGTATTTTACTCGACATACGAAAGTTTTTTTAAAATTCGCAGGAAAAATACTTATAGGCCTACCAGCCTAAAACTTTTGAATCACGCGCCTTGGGGGATGCTGGGAGTTCACGGATCAAGGCCTTGTTTTGTTTGAAGCGTGACCCAGGGGTTGGCGCATGCGCGATATCCCTTCTTCTCACTCCAGCCAGCATCAGTAGCGCACCATCCGAGAGCGATCTTTCGTGAAAAGCGTGTTTTTCTGGACTTGTGCGAGACTTTGAGCATTTGTATTGCTACAGGACATTCGTAGATATGTCTCAACGACGTGTGAACCGTGAAAGGCGCGTTTTACCCGTCGGAAGGGATGTGTAAGGCGAGTTTTGGACCTGGATGCTGGCGAGGGGCCAAGCACCCAGCATGACCCCGCGCCTCAAGGCGTTCTGTGCGGCCACGTGTGGCTGAAAGTGTTTCAGGAACAACATCGTATGCCTTTGGTTACCCCTAGGAAGCATGTGGGTGTCCTTAGGGGCATTCGTAGGCATTTGGGAGGCCTCCAACCAAGGGACATAGACGAGTATCTTTCGGAGCTTGATCGGGAACATGTCGCAAGTCCTCATTTTGATGGCGGATGGTCATCGAGTGATGAGGACATCAGTCCCGATGAAAGTGAGGATGAATATTTGCCCCAATGTCTGTTGAGGCTCACATCCCGAAAGTGAGCTCGAATTCAGTGGGTTCAGTGCTTACGAGGGGGAATCTGAGGAGGAGGGGGAGGGTGATACGGGCTCAAGTTTTATCGCAGAGGACGATACAGAAAGTGAGGGCCTAAGTGAGGGTGATGGGCCAACGGGGGGGGGGTAGTGTGCATCGTGCCCGCACCCGTGCGCGCGCACGGGCACGTAGAAGGTCGGCTCGTCGCGCCAGCCAAGGTGAAGGTCGGTCGTCGGAGAGTGACGAGGGGTGGAGGACCCCACCCCTCCTAATATGCACCCCTTCACGGCAACACCTGGGATGACGTACCAGTACCCGGACTGTTTTGGGGTTCATCCAGCTTTTCCTGACGCGGGAAATTGCTGGAATACCTGGTACACGAGACGGTGGACTACGCTCTGGTACTGCCGGTATGAGCTGAGGACGACCTTGTCGTATTACTGGCGGGTTGCAACCTCATTGACATGGCGCATTTTTTGGGGCTCCACATTTATTTTGGTATGACACCTGCTGTCGACGTCAGGCAATATTGGAGGAGAAATATTTTTTATGTATGCCGAATGTGCCTGGCGTTATGTCCCGTGATAATTTCCTGGCGTTGGAACAGGTACTTCAAACGCCTTCAACCGAAGGGCCATACCCCGGAATAACAGTGATCGCCTCATTTTAGTGCGTACAGTGTTGGATTATATCCGTGAGCGGTGTAGTAATCTCGTGATTCCTGGAAAGAACCTGTCTTTGGATGAGGGGATGATGCCTTACAAAGGACGTCTTAGTATAAAAGTGTATAACCCCAAGAAGCACAAGAAAGATGGTGTGATTTCTTTCTCATTACTGAGGCCAACACTGGATACGTTGTGACTTTTCAGTGTATACGGGGTTTTCTCCACGCTCGTGACACTGTATCAACCTTGTGGGACGTTTCGTAACCAGGGATATCACCTTGTTTATGGATAATTATTATAACTCGGTATCCCTGGCCAGGAACTGTATGAAGCAGGTGTTCACGCGTCATGGTACCCTTCGGTTGGTGCATGTGGCCTCGAATGTCCTCAAGAGGTTCGCTAGTCATCCGCAACACCTGGCAAGAGGAGAGACAGAGTGGCGGCGGAAGGGCGCTGTCTTCGTCATCTGTTGGAAGGGTGTCCGACTCGTCCCCATGATTACGACGAGTCATGAACCCATCCAAGTAGAGATCGTACAGCGGAAGAAGACACGTCGACAGGGCCGAGTTGTGTTTGAGGAGTTTCGCACCGAGCGCCTTACTGTCATTGGGCACTACAACAGGCACATGGGAGGAGTTGATCTCTTTGATCAGCTCATCCAGTACTATCCCTTCGCCAGGAGAACCAGAAGGTGGACACAGAAGCTCCTCAAATACATCCTTCAGTTGGCCCTCCAAAATGCTACATACTGTACTGTGGGTACCGCTGGTGACAATCTTCCGAGGTTGACCCACATACAGTTCCTAGAGGTAGCCGGGAATGCCCTCATCAACTTCGATCCCGATGAGTGGCCTTCCATAACTGACCCCCTGCCCTGAGCTGCAGATTTGCCCCTAGAGGAGGGGAGGGCAGATAGGAGGGCCAACTTCGCTCGACCTGCTGCCGCCCCTCCTGCTGCCGCCGCCCCTGCTGACGACGCCCCTGCTGACGACGCCCCTGCTGCCGCCGCCCCTGCTGCGCCGGCCCCTGCTGCCGCCGCCCCTGCTGACGACACCCCTCTTGCTGCCGGCCCCGCCATCACCGGCTTCTCGTCGGGTAGTGGACCCTGCGTGTCGGCTGCAGCCAGGGAACGCATACTGGAGGCCTTAGAAGGGCGAAGGCAGAAACAGGTGCCGGGTGTGCCATATGAATGGCAGAAGGAGAGACACCCGTTCTTCTGTCGTCTCTGCAAAAGTTGCTCTTTGCAGGATAGGGTAGTGTGACCGAAAGTACCACACTAAGGTCATGTATTGGAGCGCGCCCCCCTAAAAACCGACAGCGGAGGGCGCACGGGGACGCCGGGTCCATCAGCAGTAAGGGCGCGCGTCTCCCTCCTCCACCTGTACCTCGTCATGTCGAGTGGAAAAAATGCAAGACTCTTCAATGGAGGAGGGAGAAACAACAAGAAATAGAACGAAGAGTCAGGATTACGAGTGAGTATTCTGCATTTATTTTATATTTAGTTTTATATTTATTACAATTTTTTATATATCTAAATGTGTGCATGATAAAATAATAATAAGACATTTCATTGTATGCGAAAAGAGAAGTGTCACCTGCATTCCTTTTATTTATGTATTGGTACCAGAATCGAAGAATGTAATATATATTTTACGTATAAAAAAAACTTATATATATATATATATATATATATATCTATAATATTATATATATATATATATATATATATATATATATATATATATATATATATATATTAGAAATATTTTTTCTTGGGGTAAGCAAATTACTTACAGTCTAGTAATATTCAATCATTTACCTTCACTTTAAAACAAATTGCAAGTCTCTAGAACAATATCTCGATTTATGGTGAATATTTGAAAAAAAAAAATTTTATTCCCTCCGCGCGCCGATTCTCGGCCGAAAATCTCCGAAACGCGTAGGTCACATTCTCCTAATATTTGTGCCTTTTCATATTACGCTTATTTTATAGTTTTATATATGGAAATGTGCGCAAAAACATGCACAATATAACAAAAAATATTGAAGGTTGTAGCATTTCTCATTTTTGAAATATTTGCATATAAAGTACGATAAGTACGAAAAAAACTACGATCGGGCAACTTTGACTCAACCGAAAAGGTCAAAAAACGCATTTATAACATAAAAAATCTTACAGTCTAGTAATATTCAATCATTTATCTTCATTTTAAAACAATTGCAAGTCTCTAGAACAATATCTCGATTTATGGTGAATTTTTGAAAAAAATATTTTTTTCCCCTCCGCGCGCCGATTCTCGGCCGAAAATCTCCGAAACGCGTAGGTCACATTCTCCTAATATTTGAGCCTTTTCATATTACGCTTTTTTTAAAGGCTTTATATATGGAAATGTGCGCAAAACATGCACAATATAACAAAAAATATTGGAATGGTTTGTAGCATTTCTCATTTTTGGAATATTTGCATATAAAGTACGATAAGTACGAAAAAAAAACTACGATCGGTCAACTTTGACTCAACCGAAAAGGTCAAAAAAAGCATTTATAACATAAACATCTTACAGTCTAGTAATATTCAATCATTTATCTTCAATTTAAAACATATTGCAAGTCTCTAGAACAATATCTCGATTTATGGTGAGTATTTGAAAAAATATCTTTATTCCGTCTGCGCGCCAATTCTCGGCGAAAAAAATCTCGAAACGCGTAGGTCACATTCTCCTAATATTTGTGCCTTTTCATATTACGCTTTTTTTTAGAGTTTTAATATATGGGAAATGTGCGCAAAAAACGTGCACAATATAACAAAAAATATTGGGCGGGGTTGTAGTAATTTCTCATTTTTGAAAATGATTTGGCAGTATAAAGTACGATAAGTACGAAAAAAAAAACTACGATCGGTCAACTTTGACTCAACCGAAATGGTCAAAAAACGCATTTGTAACATAAAAATCTTACAGTCTAGTAATATTCAATCATTTATCTTCAATTTAAAACATATTGCAAGTCTCTAGAACAATATCCCGATTATGGGTGAATATTTGAAAAAAAAATAAAATATTTTTATTCCGTCCGCGCGCCGATTCTCGGCCGAAATCTCGGAAACGCGTAGGTCACATTCTCCTAATACTTGAGCCTTTTCATATTACGCTTTTATTAGAGTTTTATATATGGAATGTGCGCAAAACATGCACAATATAACAAAAAATATTGGAAGGTTGTAGCATTCTCATTTTTTTTATATTTGCATATAAAAAAAAAAAAAAAAAAACAAAAAATTTTAAACAAAAATTCGACATTCGGTCAACTTTAACTCGTTCGAAATGGTCGAAAACTGCATTTGTAAGCTACTAACTCTTACAGTATTCGTAATATTCAATCATTTTCCTTCATTTTTTAAAACAAAATTGCAAAAAAAGTCTCTATAACAATATTTCGATTTATGGTGAATTTTTTTTTTTAAAAATTATTTTTTACATCCGCGCGCTACGAATTCATGCATCATTTTGTGATAATATGCTCTGTGTTGCTTTTATCGTTTTAAATGTGTTATATATCAAAATAATTGCAAGTTAGTGCACATTACAACGAAAAAAAAAGTAACTTGTTACCTCTAACGTTTGGCGCACAGCGCGATTTGAATACAATTATATATGAAATTTCGTTTTTGCGCTATCATATATCGCATTATTTATATATGATAATGATAATTTTTTTCATTTCTGATGGTTGCATACTAAACTTCGAGCAATGACAAAAAAAAGGAGCCAAAAATGAACTCTTAATCTTGAAAACTAAGCGCGCTGTGATTTTTTTGAAAAAAAATATTTTTTCCGCTTACGCGCTCACTCTCAACCCCTCCGGCATACGGGCGCATCATTTTTTTATTTACCGCTTCGGCGTTTTAAGGGTTAATATATTTTCATATATGCTTAACGAAGGGGAATTTTTTCTCGATAATAGATTTACCTGTACTTTGGCGCGAACGCAGGTACATTCAATCCAGGCACGTCATGGAGCTCTACCAACCCCCCCACCTCTCGCGGTGGTGGGGTGGTAGAGCTTCCCTGACGTGCCTGGATTTGAATGTCTATTATAGAGAAAAAATTCCCCTTCGGTTAAGCATATATGAAAATATATTAATTCCGAGGTAGAGCGAATTACATATTAAAGGACATTGTAGCTCGATATATATATATATATATATATATATATATATATATATATATATATATAATATAATATATATATATATATAGTGTGTGTGTGTGTGTCATGGAGTTCTCTGTTTCCTTTGTTTATATATATATATATATATATATATATATATATATATATATATATATATATATATATATATATATATATATATATATATATATATATATATATATATATATATATATATATATATATATATATATATATATATATATATATATATATATATATATATATATATATATATGTAAGGCCTAGGGGTTTTGATTAATAATATATTGTTCGTGCGTTCTCTGTGACCTATGGAATGTGGAGAACAGTGCAGAGGTGACGACCTGAGAGTAGCTGATCAATGAGTTTCTGGGGATGGCGTGAATAAAAATGCTTAGTTCGTCGAGTCAACGTACGACAGTTTATGAACTCTTCTCAAAGTGCCTTTGTGAAACTAGATGCAGCTAGAACCGCGAGGCGCTATCGAACTGTGTTCGTATGTGCGTGTGCGCCTCTTTTATTCATAATGCATCACTAGCCAAGTCTATGGGAAGACTTGCACAGAGATTCGGGGGAGGAAGGCAAAGCCACGATGGCGGGTGCCAAAGTGTTTTTTTTAAACAGTGAGTGATATTCCGGTGGGTTGGGAATGGGTAAGTGTTACCTTTACTTTAGCCAAAGGGATGGCTTGTTTGATATCTTGTAAGATGTTCCATTTTATTACCTTTGTCTTTAAACTTGTGTGTGTACTTACCGGATGTGTTCTGTATCTTTGGAACAAACAGATCTGGAAATGCGGGGGACAGAGTTCCCGGAGGGGTGTGGACTTTCTTTGGTGACTAAGACATTGTACTGTAAGACTGGATTACTTGGTTAATTGATTTATTTGTTCTTGTAAATAAACGTTATGTTATGATGCAACTCTCTCATTGTCATTTACCTGTTAGAATGGAGAGAAAGAGTTGGAGAGAGAGAGAGAGAGAGAGAGAGAGAGAGAGAGAGAGAGAGAGATGATCCTTAGAGAGAGAGAGAGAGAGAGAGAGCTGTGTGTGTAATAGGGTGTGGGTGTCTGCCTTCCGTTTCGTCCACGCTTACCTTATGAATACTGGGGGTTCTTCCCCCATGTTATAGTGGTGGCAGACGGTTAAAGAGGGGATATAAAAAGTTTTGTTTTTCTTTTCTATGCCTAGGAACGCCAATGTAGAGATGGGTGGCCAGTTAGAAAAATAAAAAGGGGTCGTGACTTAGCGATAGTTTTCGAACGACAAAGCTTTGTGGGATTGTGGAAAATCGTTAAACTGTTAGTTTTCAGTTACTTAGTGAGAAAAAATGAGAAAATATCTGTCTGTTAACTGTGCTAAAAGGAGGAAGGATTTTTATGGGACTCAGTATTTTTCCCAGGGAGTCAGCCAGAAGCAGTGAGCCCACCCAGTGTGACTTTTGCTTGTGCAATGACGAGAGTGTTCCGAGATACCCGTGCGGATGTTGTGTTTAATACATATATCTCTGCCGCGTTTTACGGAGAATTTCGAGTTCTTTTTTCCCATTATGGAGTGGTGAGTGTTAACTATTGTTTTGAAGGGGTGGGTTTTGTTTAAATATTTCAGGGTTATGGGATTGGTTCAGGAGGTCAACAATTTTTCTTGTCTTTGCCCCATAGTGATGTGTTTTCTTTATTTGCACGTGTTTGTAATAGACGTATGCATTCGTCTTTCTTTAAAACCTATGGAGTGTAATTTTTCTAATGCATGGGAACTGTGCTTAGATAAGCATATTTGGCTTAGTGACACAGAGCGGCCACAATTTTACGGGCTCAGCACATTTCTGCAGAGAGGCGCCTTGCATTGCGAGGGTACGGGCATCCCTTGGGAGGGTATTGCGAGGGTACTACTGTCCCTCGAGAGATAGTGCAGGGATGGGCACTAGTGTATACCTTGGGAAGGGGTTCTCAGACACTGTTCAAGGGGAGATGGGGGATACTGCTGGTATGCCTCGGGCTGTTCTGCCGCTCGACTGAGGGGCTGTTCTCAGTGGGGGAGAAATTTTTTTTTTTCTCAGTGTGGGTGAACTCCCCCTTTTTCTTTTTTTTTCTTTGTGTTGGGGTATGGATTTGGCCTTGACATTAAATGCTGAGATATCAGCTGATTGATTAGTTGATGAAGTGAAATGCCTGTAGAGTCTTTTTTTTAGAAAAGATATTTTTTTTTCTCTCTCTCTCTCTTGGAGGAAGAGAAAAGGAAATAAAAAGAGATTTTTCTTTTCCGTGAATGAGGGGAAAAGTAGTTAACATGCACGGGATGTGTTATATGTTTCGTTGTGCCTTGAAAGACACAAATATAATGGGGATACACAGATTATTTTTTTATTGTGTTGGAGAAATTACTTTGAAATGCCGATGATTGGTGTTGTATCTGTGTTGTGTGGCAATGGTGTTATGTCATGGTGTTGCATGCTGGAGAAATTGTATGTCATAGGATTCAGCAATACTGTTGTATGCTATTTGAATTTCACCTTTACTTGAAATTTTTTTTTTGCAAGAGAATTATTGCTGTGGAGAGTTATTATTATTATTAATAATTATTGTACTTGAGATGTGTTACGGGAGGTTTGCTTAAGTATAATTATCATTACGGGAGAATTGTTTTACGAGAGATTTGAGATATTTCATGGGAGATTGTTCAATAATTATTACAGATAATTATTCAAGGAGAATTATTACAATGAATTAATGGGAGAAGTCTTTGTGTTTTAATTATTTTGGTTGATGTTTTGTAACTTTGGAGAATATTTTCAGTGATTCACGGGGATGAGTTTTGCTGAATCTTGATGAATGTGACTGAATCTTGGTGAATTGTGTTGAATCTTGCTGAATTTTGCTGAACTTTTGCTGAATTTTGTGCTGAATTTTTGGAGAATGGACAAGCTTTAACATTGGTGATATTTTTTGTACTGATACTGATGATTTTGAGGATAGCAATTTTTTTTTTGGTGATTTTTGTGATAGTGATATTTCTGATACTGATTTTTTATGTACTAATACGTGGGTGTTTTAATGCTGTCAAGGGAGGTGAAATCCTTTTATTGATTTTGGGAGGAACTAACAACATATTGTTTTAGTTTTTTTCCTTTTTTTATGAGTTCAACAGATAATTGCTTGACATCTAGTGAGTTATGGGAGATAGTTAACAGTGCCGTGGATTTTTCTTTTCTCCTTTTTTGGAAATTAGCCATCGCTGACACAAGTTTTTTTTTAACCATGGGTGAATTTGAGTTTATTTTTTCTCTCCAGTTGGTGTGGATATTTTTTAATGTCTCAGTTCATGACTTAGAGTCATTTAAGAGAAAGTGTTTGTGTTTTAGCTATTTGATGCTATAGAGAAATATATGGGAGAATTTTTTGCACGTTTTGAATGCATACGTAATGGCACTACATTTTTTCTCTGGATATTTGTGTTCCAGAAATTGTGAGTTTTCTTGCACAATACATTAGTTGTATTTGTGACAAATTTGTGAGAGATAGGAAACTTAGTTAAGTTTTCTAATGGCTATGTCGTAGTGCATATGGGGAAGTTTTTGCTTAGACACTGTGAATTTGGAGTTCTGTTACAATGACTTGTGGCACATGGGTGGTTTTTTCTAGAATTTTCTAGACAGTTTTATTTGCCGAGTTTTTGCCCTTTTTTAGCAGTTATGCTAAATGGAGAGAGTTTTTATAGTTTTTTACTATAACATTGAGTTATTCTCTGGAGAATTGGAGTTAGGATTGAGATATAATTGAGATATATTATTTTGGAGAGATAATTGGAGGTATATATTGTTTTGGAGTTATAATTTGAGATATAATATATGGGAGATATATTTTTTTGGCCATTTTTGATATTTGCCAACAATGTGATGAGAGCTATGTTTAGTTCAATTATTTTGCAGCCATCTTTGTTGCAAATGGAGACACATATTTGGAGATTATGGGGCAATATTTGTGAGTATGTGAGTTAGATGCCTTGAGTGCACATTTTTTGGAGATATATTTTTTGGAGCCTTGTTTTGTTCCACATGGAGTCATTGGGGAAATAGAGGTAAATATTTTGTATTTGCCGAAATAGAGGTGATTATTCTCTATTCCTGGAGTGGTGTCTTTTTTTTACTGACATGTGGCTATTGGAGAAATAAGAGAATAATATAAGGGGGTTGGTTATTAACCAAATGGAGGAAATATTTTTATAACCGGAGTGGTGTTATTATTAATATGGTGTCTCATAATGGAGTTGGAATTAATCTTTGGCGGGTGACCCTCTTTTTGTGGTCATGGAGTTTTTTTCGAGACAAGAGAAGATTTCTGTGGTTCTCTTTTTTGGTTTCGTGACTATTTAGAGGCGATCTTCGAGACAAATTTTTGAACACATTAGTCATATCCTGGAGTTAATTCTGTGAAATGTGTCAGTTAGACATTTTTTTTTCTTGAGAATCATGAGTTTCCAAACTTATGTGTCTGACTAGACAATTTTTATGCTACTGTTTGAGCATGCGTCCGCAGGCGATTTTTCTGCTGACAAGCGATGTGATGAGCCGTGTGCTGAGCGTGTGCTGATTCTTTTCCTCTGATGGTGATAGATCAGAATTTTTGCAATATCTGGAAATGTTGGCTATAGCATTTCACGAAAGCGCATGTGTAAGAGTTTGCTTTCTGGCAAATTCCGGGGCTTTACATGGAGCATTTCTTGGGGAAAAAGCGGGAGTTATGCATATTATACATGTATTATGTATTTTGTGATTGGGGAAATCTTGTGATTATCTTTTTTTTTATTATTGTTTTTCTTCCTTTTCCTATGAGAGATATGATTTGGGGATTGAGCTTAAGTAGCATTTCTTTTTTGGACGGGAGATTTGATTTTACCGGGAGATGTGATTTTTCTTGGGTTGCTGCTTACGTAAGTGGGAGTTTGACATTAAGTCTCATTGTGATTAATTATTGAGCAGTAAAGGGGTTTTGCTGTTAAGAGTTGGAGATTTTTGCTGATTTTGTGGGTTGTTTAAATGTCAGAACTTGCGAGAACATTTGTGGGTCTGGGTGTTACGTGATTCTTTTCTTTCTTGGGCTTATTGCGATTTTTTTTTTTTTTTTTTGTGAGCACATTCGAGTTCGAAATGTGAGTGCAGAATTCCGTGGAGTTGCTGTGATTTCTGAGTTGTGTGTGTGCTGATGTGTGAGTTTGGAGAATTGAGTTGGAGAACTTGATGTTTTTTTTTCTTAGAGAGTTGCGATAATGACTTATCATTTTAGTAGTCATATTTAAGGGAGTTAATTGGGAGACGTTCAGTTGGTATTTCTGCCCTTTTGAGATCATTGTTTGATAGAAGTAGTATGTTTGGGTTAATTTTCTTAGATTGAATAAAGACTCGACTGACATACTAACACACACCCAAAAAAAGTCGTTCCCCGACACCAGCAAGACGTCCACCAGCCATGAAGAGAGGTTGCTGTTATTTTACCCCAGGGTGATTACAAGTATTTCCATGATGGGTGTTCGAGAGAATTCTACAGCGTGTTTTTTGGGGATCTACAAGAAGCCGTGAGAGTCTTCTACGATGAGGGAGGCATTCCGTCTTCCTACAGTTGCTACAGCCTGCTATAGCCTGCTACTGTCTGTGCAGCTACTTGCAGACAAGCAAAGAGGGATATTCAAGAATCCTAATGCAGAAAATATGAGAGAAAATGCGTCTTGTGTTATTGGGAGATTAAAGCATGATAAGACTTTATTTTATAATGCCAGAGACGTGCAGTTTTTCTTATATTTTATTTTAAGCCGGCCAGTGTTTTGTATTATATAAGCAATTTTGCTAGGCGGGGGCTAGCATATAGGTGGCCGAGCAATCTGTAAGGCCTAGGGATTTTGATTAATAATATATTGTTCGTGCGTTCTCTGTGACCTATGGAATGTGGAGAACAGTGCAGAGGTGACGACCTGAGAGTAGCTGATCAATGAGTTTCTGGGGATGGCGTGAGATAAAAATGCTTAGTTCGTCGAGTCAACGTACGACAGTTTATGAACTCTTCTCAAAGTGCCTTTGTGAAACTAGATGCAGCTAGAACCGCGAGGCGCTATCGAACTGTGTTCGTATGTGCGTGTGCGCCTCTTCTATTCATAATGTATCACTAGCCAAGTCTATGGGAAGACTTGCACAGAGATTCGGGGGAGGAAGGCAAAGCCACGATGGCGGGTGCCAAAGTGTTTTTTTAAACAGTGAGTGATATTCCGGTTGGGAATGGGTAAGTGTTACCTTTACTTTAGCCAAAGGGATGGCTTGTTTGATATCTTGTAAGATGTTCCATTTTATTACCTTTGTCTTTAAACTTGTGTGTGTACTTACCGGGATGTGTTCTGTATCTTTGGAACAGACGGATCTGGAAATGCCGGGGGACAGAGTTCCCGGAGGGGTGTGGACTTTCTTTGGTGACTAAGACATTGTACTGTAAGACTGGATTACTTGGTTAATTGATTTATTTGTTCTTGTAAATAAACGTTATGTTATGATGCAACTCTCTCATTGTCATTACCTGTTAGAATGGAGAGAAAGAGTTGGAGAGAGAGAGAGTTGAGAGATAGAGAGAGAGAGGGGTGGATTC
>NC_087203.1:95817810-95819465 GCF_015104395.2 Macrobrachium nipponense
CTTCTATTAAAAGTTTCATTTTAAGCATAACAATATAGATATTGAAGAATATACCATTTTTTATACAGTTAATCCCTCTTCAATAATATGTAAATGCAGTTTACACGAATGGTTGGAATGATTGATAGGCTATTCATACCGAATTAATTTTATTTGGTTCGCAACATTATTCATTTTATATCAGTTATTATTTTCTTTTATCGAATATAGAAAAGTCAGTAAGGTCAATTGAGTTGTGATGGGTTTATATAAAAATTGTTTCGCATAAAGAAACAGGCTTACAAAAGACGAGCGTATGTCTGTCATGTTTTGGGCACTCCCGTAGAGGGTTAGTGCCATCAGTGCACCTTACGTGGTGCACTGTAGGCTTTACTTAAGGGTCTTTGCAGGGTCCTTTCGGTCTCTATCTGTAACCTCTGTATCGTTCCTTTTATTGTACCTCCATTAATTTGTTCTTCTTCCATCTGACTTTCCACCCTCTCCTAACAGTTGCTTCATAGTGCAACTGCTTTTAGGTTTTCCTCCTGTTACACCTTCATACCTTCTTACTGTCAATTTCCGTTTCAGCGCTGAATGACCTCGTAGGTCCCAGTGTTTGTTTGGTCTTAGGCTGAAATTCTATATTCTATTCTATTTTATTCTATGTTTTGGGTACAAATAAATAGATGTATAATGTATGTACTTTACGCCTAACATCATCTTTCAGTTTCACTCTTAATATATGTATCTATGTAACTCTTTCAAACCATCTCAGTTATAGCAACGACTTGTTTTTCTCTGAAAGTCGAAAATGTCAGAAGTGATCTCAAACCACGGGGGCGCTATAGCCTCTTTATTGTGATTTTCTACAGTCTCAGGTTTGAGTTAGATGGTCTGAGAGTCCTTGTGTGAAAGCCATGTTCCCTAACAATTGCTGTAAAATATATGATAGTCTATTTTACTCAGATTTAAATATTCTTTGAAAGTATGTTGAGAAAAGTCCATGCGTGCCTGGCTTGTCCGTAATACGATGGGCGCTATTGGATAATTATAACATGATCTTTGGGTATATCTCGAGCACTTCGGTTTTTTCTACAGTAAACTATGCCTCCTTTTTGCATTCCGCCCTTAAAGCAAATCTTAAAGTCAGAAACACTTACTTAAAACATCATAAAATCACCGTATCACCTCCATCTTATAAATATTATTTGTAGTTAATGCAAATTATGAGATAAAACTTGAGTTTCATTGTCACTGTCGGTTGCTTGATCACAGACGTACTTATTAGGCCTCTTACACTCCTTATCATCTTATCACCGTCAAGCAAGGGCCTGTGCGGTTACAATATCAGGTTAATCTAAAATAAACCAACCATTCTGTTTTTAAAGTTGTTCGTGTGTGTGTCTGTATGTGTGCAAACCTCAGCTTACTGAAGAGTTGTGGCTGTTTTTGCTGCGTGCGAGAGAGAGAGAGAGAGAGAGAGAGAGAGAGAGAGAGAGAGAGAGAGAGAGAGAGAGAGAGACGGCACTCGCAAGTAAATCCCTTCTAGATTAAATTGCAATCATAAACATCTCTTATCTCACGCGAAAGAAAACTCTCGCCTTAAACCTTCCTGACAAAGGAAAATTTTCTACAGTATTTTTACCCTTTGAATTGCTCCAGGGAAATTTAGGTTT
>NC_087203.1:95819965-95879965 GCF_015104395.2 Macrobrachium nipponense
CTCTTGTACAAGTAGTTCCAGAGTGAAGCGACAAATCTCAGAATTGATCGTAATTCTTTAGAAAACTCGTGGGGTTGCCAGTTAGTATGTTTTATTCCAATTATTGTCATACTATTTATCTGATAATACGTATCAGTGATTAACTGTATAAGCGCAGAAATTATTTCCCCAGTGAATGATCAATGTTAGTTCAATAATTGTTTGTCAAAAGAAAAAAATTTTTCCCCAAAGAAACATCTGCGGCTCTCAAAGTGTGATATCAAGTGTTCACCATAGAGTGGCAGCAGTAACCGAGTGCATAAGCATTGGCCTAATATTTGTGAATCAACTTTCTACTTTTATAGCGTTATATCAAAAGTTATTATGATTCTTTTGATAAAGCACAGAGAAGTTTAGCCATCTGATTAAGTGAAATATAAATAAGACACAAGTTGGTGTAAAACAAAAAAAACGAAATCCAAGTTATATGCGCGTTTAGCATTGGTTACATGGTTACACCTATTTCAAGAATCAAGGAAATATATTTTCCAGCTTGTTAGTTAATAATTTCATCGAATTTCTCAATTGTGCAAATTTTTGCATGTGAGGGTCGCACCAAACAAGTATTTTCGTAGGTTTCCACTTTTTTTTTTCAGTGCATAAGTGAGACTGTTCTTGTCCATCGATCCGGAGTGTGAATATGTTTGGCGAGCATATTTTAATTCGAGTTATCTACTTTATGCTCTCTCTCTCTCTCTCTCTCTCTCTCTCTCTCTCTCTCTCTCTCTCTCTCTCTCAGGACCTTTTTATTTTATATAGTCAGGAATAACCAGATGGTCTGTTTTAAGAATCGAGCACTAGGCCTATTGGTCATGCTCGGGTGCTTCTTTATATAATATATATATATATATAATATATATATTATATATATATATATTTTATATATAATATATATATATATATATCCGCCAAAAAGTCATTAAATTTCTGTTATACAATAATGCTTGACTGGATTGAACTGATTACTGGTTGTCCGTGGAAAATATGAATTTGGGTGATATCACTCTCTAGTATGATACGCCCACTTACGCAAATTCAGTCGTAAATTTCACGGTTGGGATATGATTCGAAGATTTGAGGTAAAAGGTTGAAGTGAAAAAGGTGGAGATAGTATTGTGAGTATAGGTAGAGATAGAGGGGGGGTAGGGGTTGTTGGGGTCTGTCGTCTCCCTACTTAACCAGGTGGTATTATTACGGGTGTTCTGGTTGCTTGTGACCGTCTTTCTTATTTTTTGTATAGCGAGTCTGTTCCCAAGTGCAAGGACAGGTCCTGGTATCGGTCCTGAAGGTTCTATCTTTGCCTAAATAACAGACAGTGGGCCCTGCATTGTAAGCCTTGCAATGCCCGGAACTAGGCCTAGTCACCTGAAGGTAGCAGCAGCAGTTAGAGCCTTTCTCGAGGATAGTGTTTATTCTCGGTCCTAGAAGCTAGAATCAGAACTACCAACCACACCCAACTTCTCTATTGCATCTAGGTGCATTCATGGTTGATTATGTTTTAATGTCACGGAGATTTTCCTTTACATTCTATGATACTTGCATGGTTTTTATGCATCTTCGCTAAAATAATGATATACACTATGATATTAAATATTTGTTTCCACATTGCTCGAAATATACATTGGTAATGTTGGTAATCTTGTGTTGAACGAGAATTCAAATTGTTTCGTTTCTATAGTTTGAAGTAATTATATACTTTAAAATAATTACTTTTACCGTAATTTTTTCTTATGATTGTTATAAATATCATAGATTTGATATTTGTGCATCATATGTTAGCTTTATTTTGCTGATGAGCTTTCACTGTAGAGAAAAAATAATTTTTTCAGCTACGAGTTATAGTTGCCAGTTAGTGAATTTCGAACGAAATCCTCTGAAATTTGTAGCTTCAGTTTTGGAACTTACTGTACAAGGGACAAAAGAGTTTGACAGTTTTTTAAAGGAAAGATGGATTTTGAAGTAAAACGATGAAAGTTTTTATTATTGACCGAATTTTTTTTTTTTTTTTGATCAACGTTTCCCTCACGTCTCCCATACACAAGCTAAAAATAAACTAGTCAACATTGAGTTTCGCAGGAAGCAAATTGTATTACCAATCTCATGATCATGGAAGAAGATTCACTGGAACTGGAAAACGACCCTGATAAAGTTTAGAGCGTCAGTTTATCTACATCAGTTAGGTGAAAAAAGAAACGGCAAACAAATCAACGCTTCTCTTTCACTTCTGGTCCCGGTCTTTTTCCGGGGGGCCCCGGAAATAACGGACTTTTTGGGGAAAAGTTGCACAAATAATATTACCATCCGTGAAAGCGGATAAACTCGCTTGTTCTTAATAAAAGCAACCCGTTTTGTTGTATCAGTGGGCCAGTCCAATCACAGCCTCTCTCTCTCTCTCTCTCTCTCTCTCTCTCTCTCAAAAAAAAAAAAAAAATCTCTCTCTCTCTCTCTCATGCGCACACACTCAAACATTTACCTGTTTGCGATATAAAACCGTAAATTGCAATATATATATCTGGTTTAATACATCGCAAAAGTCAGCCTAACTATTCATATCCGTGTATATTACTTCGGAGTTATTTTGCACAAATTAAATATTCGTTATCAATTTTTTTTTTTTTTAAGTTTATTTTTAGACTGAAAATGTCAAGTAAATATATTATTGATAAGCCGGACGTCATTTGATACCCTCTTCTTTATTTTTGTCGAGTTTACAACTGGATTTAATAACATTTCTGAGGTTTATTTATTCCTTATTCCAAAGTGGAATGGGGGAGACGGTTTTGTATATGAACGTTTTATGTAATCGCGTATGTATATGAGTATGTATATTGATTTATGGATAGATATCAGTATGTATATTGATTCCCGTATGTAAATGCTATGCTTCGAACTGAAGAAAACTGGTGTTTAAAAAAAACGGTATGGATATAATGTATATATAATCACGTTATTGGTAAAAGATTCATCGTTGATATATAGAACACTGAAGCGTTAGCTCTTCTTTAATAGCGAGATTAAATTGTTCTAACAGACGTATTAATTTTTTTTTCATGGAAGGTTTTTAGTTCTCTGTAAAAGAATATTATTGTGCCGGCTTTGTCTGTCCGTCTTTTTTTTTCTTTCTGCCCTCTGATCTTAAAAACTACTGGGCTGCAAAATGGTTGTTAATCATCACTCTCCAATCGTCAAAAATACAAAATTTCAGCCCTCTAGCCTCAGTAGTTTTTATTCTATTTAAGGTTAAAGTTTCATGTGCCGCGGCTCATACAGCATTATACCGAGACCGCCGAAAGATAGATCTGTTGTCGGTGACCTTGATTATACGCTGTAGAGAAACAAAATGACGCCGAAGAAACTACGGCGCGTTTTTTATTTGCGAATCTACAAGCAAAAGAATTTTTATGAAAATTAATAAGATAACAACGAAGTAGGCCTCTATGGTTTATTTTATGAGTTCGTGTTCTGTGATAAGTTTAGATAAGGACAGAAAATCAGTTGTCAAGTAACCTTTGAAACTGGTTCGCTTCCCTGGTTCTTAGAGGAGCGTGATTACTGTTTTGAATTTTTATATGATATTATCAATGACGAGATCATTCATGAAACGCCAACGTCCTTATAGGATTCTAAGAGCATCCGCAGTATATATCAGAAAATGACCACGATAATCATTTGTAAGAAGCGTTTGACTTGTGATAACAAAATTATTATTATTAGTAGTAATAATAATTCAATTTTATATCAGCAGTAGTAGTATTTATAAACTTCTCTTAAGATAGATTTCTTTTGTCATCCGAATGAAGAGGAAATGTTTACTTATTTAGATTAAGATAAAAGTAGATCCATATAGGATTTAATATTCATAATCTGGGAGGCTTTATTAAGTAGGGACGTCTTTTTGTATCATGTTAGTAGAAGGGTTTATATCATACATATGTGCCACCTTTATATATGTTCAGAATGGAAACCCATTATATATGTTCAGAATGGAAACCCATTATGTGTTCAGAGTGGAAACCCATTCTATCTGTTCAGAATGGAAACCAATTATATTATGTGCAGGATGGAAACCCATTATATTATGTTCAGAATGGAAACCCATTATGTGTTCAGAATGGACAAACCCATTATGTCATGATGGAAACATATATATTATGTTCATTTGAAGGGAAACCCATTATGTGTTCAGAATGGAAACCCATTATATATGTTCAGAATGGAAACCAATTATATATGTTCAGGATTGAAACCCATTATATATGTTCAGAATGGAATCCCATTATGTGTTCAGAGTGGAAACCCATTATATATGTTCAGAATGGAAACCCATTATGTGTTCAGAATGGAAACCCATTATATATGTTCAGAATGGAAACCCATTATATATGTTCAGAATGGAAACCCATTATATATGTTCAGAATGGAAACCCATTATATGTTCAGAGTGGAAGCCATTATATATGTTCAGAATGGAAACCCATTATATATGTTCAGAATGGAAACCTATTATATATGTTCAGAATGGAAACCCATTATATATTCAGAGTGGAAGCCCACTTATTTTTGTTCAGAATGGAAACCCATTAATATGTTCAGAGTGGAAGCCATTATATAGTTCAGAATGGAAACCCATTATATATGTTCAGAATGGAAACCCTTATATATGTTCAGAATGGAAACACATTATGTGTTCAGAATGGAAACCCATTATATATGTTCAGAATGGAAACCCATTATGTGTTCAGAATGGAAACCCATTATATATGTTCAGAATGGAAACCCATTATATATGTTCAGAATGGAAACCCATTATGTGTTCAGAATGGAAACCCATTATATATGTTCAGAATGGAAACCCATTATGTGTTCAGAATGGAAACCCATTATATATATTCAGTGTGGAAATCCATTATATATGTTCAGAATGGAAACCGATGATATGTTCAGAATGGAAACCCATTATCTGTGCTCAGATGGAAAACCCATTATATATGTTCAGAATGGAAACCCATTATATATATTCAGAATGGAAGCCCCCCATTATATATTTTCAGAGTGGAAGCCCATTATATATTTTCGGAATGGAAACCCATATACATGTTCAGAATGGAACCCATTATATATGTTCAGAATGGAAAACCCATTATATGTTCAGAGTGGAAGCCCATGATTTATGTACAGAATGGAAACCCACCCATTATATATGTTCAGAGTAGAAGCCCAGTTATATATGTTCAGAATGGAAACCCATTATATATGTTCAGAATGGAAAGCCATTATATATGTTCAGAATGGAAACCCATTATGTGTTCAGAATGGAAACCCATTATATAGTTCAGAATGGAAACCCATTATATATGTTCAGAATGGAAACCCATTATATATGTTCAGAATGGAAACCCATTATGTGTTCAAAAATGGAAACCCATTATGTATGTTCAGAATGGAAACCCATATTTGTTCAGAATGGAAACCCATTATATATGTTCAGAGTGGAAACCCATTATATATGTTAAGAATGGAAACCCATTATATGTTCAGAATGGAAACCCATTATATGTGTTCAGAATGGAAACCCATTATATATGTTCAGAATGGAAACCCATTATATATGTTCAGAATGGAAACCCATTATGTGTTCAGAATGGAAACCCATTATATATGTTCAGAATGGAAACCCATTATATATGTCAGAATGGAAGCCCATATATATGTTCAGAATGGAAACCCATTGCGTGTTCAGAATGAAAAAACACATTATATAGGTTCAGATGGAAACCCATTATATATGTTCAGAATGGAAACCCATATATAGGTTCAGTATGGGGAAAACCCCATTATATGTTTCAGAATGGAAACCCAATAATATGCGTTCAGAATGGAAACACCCATTATATATGTCCAGAATGAAAACCCATTATATATGTTCAGAATGGAAACCCAGTATGTGTTCAGAATGAAAACCCATTATATATGTATATGTTCTAGAATGGCAAACCTATTATATATGTTCAAGAATGGAAACCCATTATGTTGTTCAGAATGGAAACACATTATATATGTTCAGAATGAAACCCAATTTTTTTACAATGGGTTCAGAATGGAAACCATTATATATGTTCAGAATGGAAACCCATTATTATGTCAAGATGGAAACCCATTATATATGTTCAGAATGGAAACCCTTTACATGTTCAAAATGGAAACCATTATTTATAAGTTTCAGAATGGAAACCCATTATATATGGTCAAATGGAAAAGGCACATTATGTGTTCAGAATGGAAACCAATTATATATGTTTCAAAATGGAAACCCATTATATATGTTTCAGAATGGCAACCCATATGTGTTCAGAATGGAAACCCAATTTTATATGTTTTCAGATGGAAACCCATTATGTGTTCAGAATGGAAACCCATTATATATGTTCAGAATGGAAACCCATTATATATGTTCAGAATGGAAACCCATTATGTGTTCAGAATGGAAACCCGTTATATATGTTCAGAATGGAAACCCATTAAATGTGTTCAGAATGGAAACCCATTATATATGTTCAGAATGGAAACCCATTATGTGTTCAGAATGGAAACCCATTATATATGTTCAGAATGGAAACCCATTATATATGTTCAGAATGGAAACCCATTATATATGTTCAGAATGGAAACCCACCCATTATGTGTTTTCAGAATGGAAATCCATTATATATTTTCAGAATGGAAAAACCATTTATATGTGTTCAGAATGGAGGAAACCCATATATGTGTTCAGAACGGAACCCCATTATATATGTCAGAATGGAAAACCCATTAGGTTGTTCAAGAATGGAAACTCATTATATATGTTCAGAATGGAAACCAATTATATACATTCAGAATGGAAACCCATTATATATGTTCAGAATGGCAACCCATTATGTGTTTCAGAATGGTCAACCCATTATTATATGTTCAGAATGGAAACCCATTATGTGTTCAGAATGGAAACCCATTATATTGTTCGGAATGGAAAACCCATTATGTGTTCAGAATGGAAACCCATTATATATGTTCAGAATGGAAACCCATTATATATGTTCAGAATGGAAACCCATTATATATGTTCAGAATGGAAACCCATTATGTGTTCAGAATGGAAACCCATTTTATATGTTCATAATCTAAACACATTATATATGTTCAGAATGGAAACCCATTATATATGTTCAGAATGGAAACCCATTATGTCAGAATGGAAACCAATCATATATGTTCAGAATGGAAACCATTATATGTGTTCAGAGAAATTAATTTTTTTTTGTTTTTCTTTTTTCCCTTTTTTTTTTTTTTTTTTTTTTTTTTTTTTTGTTTTTTTGTTTGGGGGTGGAAACCCATTATATTATGTTCAGAATGGAAACCCATTATATAGTTCAGAATGGAAACCCATTATGTGTCAGAATGGAAACCCATTATATATGTTCAGAATGGAAAACCCATATGTGTTCAGAATGGAAACCCATTATATATATTCAGTGTGGAAATCCATTATATATGTTCAGAATGGAAAACCGATGATATGTTCAGAATGGAAAACCCACCCATTATCTGTGCTCTGAATGGAAACCCATTCATATAAGTTCAGAATGGAAAACCCATTATATATGTTCAGAATGGAAGCCCACCCATATATTTTCAGAGTGGAAAGCCCAATTATATAGGTCAGGAATGGAAACCCATTACATATGTTCAGATTTAAACCCATTATATATGTTCAGAATGGAAACCCATTATATATGTTCAGAGTGGAAGCCCATGATTTATGTACAGAATGGAAACCCAATATATATGTTCAGAGTAGAAGCCCATTATATATGTTCAGAATGGAAACCCATTATATATGTTCGAAAATGGAAACCCCATTATATATGTTCAGAATGGAAACCCATTATGTGTTCAGAATGGGAAACCCATTATTATATGTTCAGAATGGAAACCCATATATATGTTCAGAATGGAAAACCCATGATATATGTTCAGAATGGAAACCCATTATGTGTTCAGAATGGAAACCCATTATGTATGTTCAGAATGGAAACCCATTACGTGTTCAGAATGGAAAACCCAACATTAATATGTTCAGAGTGGAAACCCATTAATATAAAAAAATGTTCCCAGAATTGGAACCCATTATAATAATGTTCGAGAATGTGGAAAGCATTATATGATGTTTCGAATGGGTTGAAACCCATAATAAATAATGTTCAGATGGAAAACCGTATATATGTTCAAAATGGAAAAAGCCCAATTATTATAATGATTCAGGAAATGGAAACCCATTAAAAATGTGTTCCCAGAATTGGACACCCAATTATATATTTTTCAAGGAAATGGAAAAGCCCATTATATATGTATTCAGAATGGAAACCCAAATACCCAATATATGTATCAGAATGGAATTTACCCCTTATATATGTCAAATGGAAAGCCCATATTAGGTTCAGAATGGAAACCCATTGTGTGTTTCAGAATGGAAACCCACATTATATAGGTTCAGAATGGAAAAAACGCATTATATATTTCAGAACAATTGAAAACCCATGTAATGTGGTTCAGAAATGGAAACGCCCATTTAATATATGTTTCAGAATTGGAAACCCATTATATAAAGGTTTCAATGGACCACCCTTATATGTTCAGAATGGATTAAACCCAATTTATGTTAAGTTCAGGAATGTAACACCCATTATATATGGTTCAGAATGCGGAAACCCATTATAAGTCAGAATGGAAACCCATTATGGTGTTCAAATGGAAACCCAGTATATATAATACGTTCAGAATGGAAACTAAATTATATATGGTTCAGAATGGAAACCCATTAAATTTGTTCAGAATGAACACACATTATTTATTATGGTTCAGAATAATAGACAAAACCCATTAAATGTCAGAATTGGAAACCCATTGATAAATGTGTTCAGGAAACCCATTGGAAACCCATTATAATATGTTCAATTGGAACCCATTATGTGTGTTCGCGAATGGGAAAACAAACCCATTTATATGTGTTCAAAATGGAACCCTTTAACTGTTAGAATGGAAACCCATTATCTATGTTCAGTCAATGGAACAAACCCAATTATATGGTGTCAGATAATGGAAACGCGCATTAAATGTGTTTCCCAGAATGGACAACCAATTATATATGTTCAAAATGGAAAGGCTCCAGGTTCTAAATGTTCCCAGGATTGGCAACCCAGATATGTGTTCAGAATGGAAACCCATTTTATAATGTTCAGAAGCCCATGGAAACTCTTCCGATGTGTTCAGAATGGAAACAATTACATAATGGAAATTCCCAGAATTGGAAAGCACCATTATAATAAGGGTTCAGAATGGGAACCCATTTGTGTTCAGAATAGGAAACCTATTATTTAAATGGTTCCGAATGGAAACCCAATTATACTATGTTCAAGAATAGGGAAACCCATTAAATGTGTTCAGAATGGAAACCCATTATTAGATGTTCAGAATGGAAACCCATTATGTGTTCAGAATGGAAACCCGTTATTATATGTTCAGTAATGGAAACCCATTAAATGTGTTGCGTGGAATGGCAAACCCCATTATAATTAAATTTTCAGAGGGAACCCATTATGTGTGATCAAATGGAAAACCCATTATTATATGTTTAGAATGGAAGCACCAATTAGGTAAATTTTTCCAAGAGGTTGGAAGCCCATTATATAGGTGCAGAATGGAAACCCATTACAATATGTGTTCAGGAATTTAAACCCATTATATATGGTTCAAACCCAATGAAACCCATTAATATATGTTCAAAAAGGAAACCCCCTGGAAGCCCATGATTTATGTTACAGAATGGAAACCAATTATATATGTTTCAGAAGAGGAAAAGCCCATTATATATGTGCTAAGGATGCGACACCCATATATATGTTCACGAATGGAAACCCTTATATATGTTTCAGATGGAACCCATCTTATGTGTTGCGAATGGAAACCGCCAATTATATAATGTTGCAGAAAATGGAAAACCCGTGTTATATATGTTCATGAATGGAAACCCTTGATATATGTTATTCAGAAATGGAAACCGGCATTAATGTGTTCCCAGAATGAAACCCATTATGTATGTCAGAATGGAAAGCACCATTATGTTTCAGAATGGAAAACAAACCCCCTTATTTTATATGTTCAGAAGTGGAAACCAAACATTTAAATATTTCAGAATGGAAGACCCATTAGAGATAGTTCAGAATGGAAAAGCCCCATTATATAAATGTTCAGAAGAAACCCATATATTGTTCAGAATTGGGAAACCCATTCTATAAATGTTTCCCAGATTGGCAGCCCATTATATATGTTTTCAGAAATGGGAAACCCATTATTATGTGTTCAGGAAATGGAAACCATTAATAGTAAATGTTCCAGAATGGAATAGCATTATAGATGTTCAGAAGGAACCCATAATATATGTTCAAGAAATGGAAACCCAATATATAGGTTCAGAATTGGAAGCCCATTATAGATGTTCAAATGGAAAAACCCATTGTGTGTTCAGATGGAAAAAATTTATATAGGTTTCAGAAATGGAAACAACCCATTATATATGTTCAGAATGGAAACCCATTATGTGTTCAGAATGGAAACCCATTATTATAGGTTCAGAATGGAACCCATTAATAGGTTCAGAATGGGAAAAACCCATTATTAAAATTGTTCAGAATTGGAAACCAATATAATGGTAATTTCAGATGGAAAAACCCTTATTATATGTTTCAATTTTGGAAACCCATTATATATGTTCAAATGGAAACCCATTATGTGTTCAGGAATGGAAACCCATTTATATAATTATATATGTTCAGAAAATGGAAAGCCTATTATTATATGTTCAGATTTGGAAACCCTTATTTGTTCAGATGGAAACGCCATTATTATATGGTTCAGAACTGGAAACCCCATTAAATTTTCCAGAATTGGGAACCCATTATGTGTTCAAAGTGGGAAACCCTTAATTTTAAAATGTTCCCAGAATGGAAACCCATTATAATGTTTCAGGAATGGAAAACCCATTATAGATATGTTCAAAATGGAAACCCTTTACGTTGTTCAGGAATGGTAAACCCCATTATATAGTTCAGAATAAAACCCTTATATATGTTTCAGAATGGAAACACATATAATGTGTTCAGAATGGAACACCAGGATATAAATCGTGTCTTCCCAAAATGGAAACCCCATTATATCTGTTTCAGAATGGCAACCCATTATATGTGTTTCAGAATGGAAACCCATTTTATCAATGATTCCCATAATTGGAAACTCATCTGGGTGTTCAGAAATGAGGTAAACCCATACATAAATGTTCCCAGAATTGGAAACCCATTAGATATTGTTTTCAGAATTGGGAACCCATTATGTGTTCGAATGGAAAACCCTATTATATATGGTCTAAGGAATGGAAACCAATATATATGTTTTCAGAATGGAAACCCATTAGTGTGTTCTTGAATGGAAACCCATTATAATGTTCAAGAATGGAAACCCGGATTAAAATGTGTTCCCAGAATGGAAACCCGTTATATATGTTCAGAATTGAACCCATTAATGTGTTTCAGAATGGAAACCCCTTAATATTTTTCAGAATGAAACCCATTATGTGTTTTCAGAATGGAAACCCATTATAAATTGTTCCCGAATGGAAACCCATTAATATGGTTCAGAAATGGAAACCCTTATATTATGTTCAGAATTGGAAACCCATTATGTGACGGAATGGGAAATCCCCATTATAATATTTCAGAATTGGAAAAACATTATATGTGTTCAGAATGGAAACCCATTATTATGTGTTCAGAATGAAACCCATTATAATATGTTTCAGAATTGAAACCATTATGTGTTAGAATGGGAAACTCCCAGTTATATATGGTTCAGAATGGAAACCCATTATAAAAAATGTTGCCCAGAATTGGAAACCCCTTATATCTGTTCAGAATGGAAAACCCAATTTTGGTTCAGGAAAATGGAAACCCATTATATATTTTTCATTAGGACACGCCTTCCTATATGTTCAGAATGGAAACCCATTATTATGTCTTTGTTTCAGAATGGCAACCATTATGTGTTCAGAATGGATAAACCCAGTGTATATATGGTTCAGATGGAAACCCGATTATGTGTTCAGAATGAAACCCAATTGATAATAATGTTCCGGAATGGGAACCCCTTATAGTGTTCAGAATGGAAACCCATTATACATGTTTCAGAATGGAAAACCCATTATATATGTTCAGAATGGAAAACCACGGTTATATAATGTTCAAGAATGAAACCCATTATATGTTTCCAGAATGGCTGGAAACACCATTTGTAAATTTTTCATAAATCTAACACCATTATTTATTGGTTCCGATGGAAACCCATTATATAGTGTTTCAGAATACAAGGAAACTCCAAAAACTTGTGTTTCCCGAAAAATTGGAGCCCCTTACATATGGTTGCAGAATGGAAACCCATTAAAACCCTATATTGTTCAGAATGAAACTATTATATATGTTCAGAATTGTGGAAAACCCATTATATATGGTTACAGAGTAGAAGCCCATTATATATGGTTTAAACAGAATGGAAACCCATTATATATGTTCAGAATTGAAAACCCTATATAATTAATTGTTCAGAATGAAAACCCATTATATATTTCAGAAGTGGGAAAGCCCCATTATTTTTGTTCAGAATGGCAACCCATTATATATTTGTTCAGAAGTGGAAGCCCATTATTATTATGTTCAGGACATGGAAACCATTATATATGTTTCAAAATGGAAAACCCATTATTATATGTTCAGAATGGAAACAAAACCCATTTAATGTGTTCCGAATTGGAAACCAATCATATATGGTTGCAGAATGGTAAACCCGCCCATTATATGGTTCAGAATTGGAAACCCATTATTACATGATTCAAATGGCAAACCCATATTATGTTCAGAATGGAAACCCATTATTGTGGTTCATAAGAATGGGGGTAAACCATATTATAAAGTTGTTCCAGTGAAATGGAAACCCCATTATGTGTTTCCGAATGGAAGGAAACCTCATTATATAATAATTCAGTGTGAATCCATTATATAGTGGTTCGGAATTGGAACCGAGATATGTTTCAGAATGGAAAACCAAATTTCTGTGCCTAGATAATATTGAACTGCATTTATAGTTCAGGGGAATGGAAACCATTATATATTATTTCAGAATTTGAAGCCCATTATAAATAATTTCAATAGGAAAGGCAAGGGGGGGCGGAGGGGGAGTTGGAAGCCCATTTATATGGTTCAAGAATGGAAACCCATTAAACCATTAAATTGTTTTTTTCAAGAATGGACAAACCCATTATATGTATGTTCAGAATGGAAACCCATTATATTATGTTCAGAGTGGAAGCCCATGATTTATTCAAAAGAAATGGAAACCCATTATAATTATTTCAAAGTAGAGTTCCAATTATATATGGATTCAGAACATGGAAACCCATTATATATGTTCGAAAATGGAGGAAAACCCATTATTGTGTTTCAGAGGGACACCGCCTTATATATGTTCAGAATGGAAACCCATTATATTAATATATTCAGAATTGGAACACATGAATCTGGAAATGTTCCCGAGATTGGAAACCCATTATAGTAGGTTCAGAATTGGACAACCCATTTATGGAAATCATTTTCTGAATTGGAACCATTATGTTGGGCTTCACGAATTGGAAAACCCAATTAATATATGTTCCAGAAATGGGAAACCCAAATCCCTGATATATGTTAAGAATTGGAACGCCATTATATGTTCAGAATGGAACCCATTAATATGTGTTTTCAGAATGGAAACAAAACCCATTATTTTATATTGTTTCGAGAATGGGCAAACGTCATTATATAGTTCAGAATGAAAACCCATTATGTTAATTCAGAAATGGAAAAACCCAATTAACATATGTTCAGAATGGAAAACCCTGTATTATTTCAGTAATTGAAGCCCATTATATATTTCAGAAATGGGCAACAACCCATTGTCGTTGTTCAGATGGAAATTACATTATATAGGCTTCATAATGGAACACCACACAAAGTCCATATTATGGTTCAACTGAAAACCCATTCTGTTATTCCAGAATGGAAACCCAATTATATATGTTCAGAAATGGAAACCCATTATATAGGGTTCAGGAAAATGGAAACCCATTATTATGTTCAGAATTGGAAACGCAATATAATGTTTTTCATAATGGGAAACCCATTCTTATGAATGTCCAGAATGGAGTGCCCTTATATATTTCGAACTGGAAAACCCATTATGTGTTCAGAAGGAAGAGGAAACTCCCATTATAGATTATGCGGTTTGCAGGACAAGGGAGGGCCAAAACCCTATTAGAAATAGTAGTTCAGACAATGGAACCATTATTAAATTTTCCCAGAATTGAAACACATTATTATGTTTCCAGAATGGAAAAGGAATAGGAAACCCATTAAACGTGTGTTTGTTCTGAGAATGGACACACACATATAATAAATGTTTCCCAGATGGAAACTCATTATTTGTTCAGGAATGGAAAAACCCATTTATATATGTTTCCAAGAATGGACACCCTTTACAATGGTAAATCAGATGGAAAACCCTCTGGTGCGGTGCTGTTGGTTCCAAGAATTTAGGAACCCATTATATCTGGATTCAGAATGGAAACGCGCCATTGAATGGGTGTTCAGAATGAACCATTATATCATAATTTCACGGCAAATGGCAACCCCATTTATATGTGTTCCTAATGGAAACCCATTTTACTATGTCAGCACAATGGACACCAAAAAAACCATTTCATGTGTGAGTGTTGCTAGATGGAAACCCAATTATATATGTTTCCAGAACTAATCGGAACCAATATATAATTTCAAATGGAAACCCCATTATGTGTTCAGAATGGAAACCCATATAATTATCTGTTCACGACAATGGAACGTGCGGCATTAAATGTTTCAAAATGGAAACCCGTTAATGGATCATGATTCAGGACAATGAAACCCATTAATGTGTTCAATGGAAAACCCCATTATATATTTGCAGGAAGATGGAACCCCCTCGTTAATGTGTTCAAGAATGGAAACCCATTAGATATAGTGTTCAGAATGGAAACCCATTATTTTAGTAGGGATTCAACCAATGGAAAAACCTAATTATATTGTTCAAGACATGAAGAGGAAACCTTAGTGGTATTACGAATGGATCCTTAATATATGTTCAGACGGAATTGGAAAAACCATTATAAAATGGTTCCAGAATTGGAAACCCATTATATGTGGTGCAGAATGGAACCCCAATCCGTGTATATTATGTGTTTCAGAATGTAGAATGAAGCCCATTATGTGTTCAATGGAAACTCCCATTATTCAGGTCGTGTGTTTCAAATTGGAACACCATTAGATCTTCAGAAATGGAAACCCATTATATAAATGTTCCCGAAATGGAAACCCTTATGTGTTCAGAATGGAAACCCATTATATAAAAAACGTCCCGAATTGGAAACCCATTATATACGTTCATATATTGAAACGGCATTATTAATGTCAGAAGGCAAACCCATTATGTGTTTCAGAATGGTAAACCCATTATATATGTTCAGAATGGAAAAACCCATTTAATATGTTTCAGAATGGAAACCCCATTATATATGTTCGGGATGTAAACCCATTATTGTTCAGGGGAATGGAACCGCATTTTATAATGTTTCAAGAATGGAAACCGCCCATTATATATTTCAGAATGGAACCCGTTATATATGTTCGAATGGACACCAATTTGTGTTCAGGAATGGAAAACTCATTTTCCCATAATGTTTTCAGTGTGAGGGCTTCGGGGAGACAACATTTATAATCGTGGTGTTTTAGAATGGACGCCCCCAAACACCCCCTTATATTTGAGGTTGGATCCAGAATGGGAAACACAAAACCCATTATATATGTTCAGAACTGGAAACACATAATATGAAAATATAATAAATCCCAATAATGTTAAACAATTCATGAATAGGAAATTTCCCATGGAATGGAAACCCATTATATGTGTTCAGAATGGAAACCCTTTAATTAATAGAAAATGTAAATTCAGAATGGAAACCCATTATAGTATGTTCAAATGGAAACCCATATGTGTTTCAGAATTGGAAAACCCATTATATTCAGTGTTCAGAATTGGAAACCCTTATGTGGTTCAGAAATGGAAAACCATTATATATAATATCCAGTGTGGAAACTTCCATTATTTATGGTTCAGTAATGTGGAAACCGATATATGTTCGATGGAACAACCCTTATCTTTTGCTCTGACTGGAAACCCTTATATAAATGTCTTCATAATGGTAAACCATGATATTATGTCAGAAGTGGAAGCCCATTATATATTTTTCAGAAGTGGAAGCCTACCCATTATGTAATGTTCAGAATGGAAACCCATTACATTGTTCAGAATGGAAACCCAATTATATATGTTCAGGAAATGGAAACCCATTATATAATTTTGTTTCAGAAGTGGAAAGCCCCATTGATTTATGTTACAGAATGGAACCCAATATATACAGAGTAGGAAGCCGCCATTATATATGTTCAAGAATGAAAACCCATTATATTGTTCAGAATGGAAACCCATTTATATAATGTTCGAATGGAAACCCATTATGTTGTTTCAAATGGAAATCCCATTATATAATGTTCAGAATGAAAAACCCATTATATTGTTCAGAATGGAAACCAACCCATGATATATGTTCAGAATGGAAACCCATTAAAATGTGTTCCAGAAATGCAACCCATTATGTTATGTTCGAATGGAAACCCATTTATTGTTCAGAATGGAAACCCTTATATTATGTTCAGAGTGGAAACCTATTATATATGTTCCAGAATGGGAAACCTTATAAATGTTCCCAAATGGAAAACCCCTTAAAATATGTGGTTTCAAGAATGGAAACCCATTATATTGTTCAGAATGGAAAAGCCATTATATATGTTCAGAATGGAAACCCATTATGTGTTCAGAATGGGAAAACCCATAATATATTTCAGAATGGAAACCCCATTATATAGTTCAGGAAATGGAAGCCCATTTATATATGTTCAGAATGGAAACCCAAATTGTGTGTTTCAGAAAGGAAACACATTATATAAAGGTTTCCGATGGAACCCATTATATATTGGTTCAGAATGGAAAACGCCCAGCCCATTATGTGGGTTCAGAATGGAAAACCCCATTATATATATTGTTTCAAGAATGGAAATCAATTATATTATGGTTCAGAATGGAAACCCATTATTTGTTCCAGAATTTGAAACGCTTATATAGCTTCGAATGGGAAACCCATTAATTTCAGGAATGGAAACCCATTATAATGTGTTTTCCAGAATGGGAACCTTATATAATGTTCCCAGAATGGAAACCCATATATGTTCAGAATGGAAACCCATTGACATATGTTTCAAAATGGCACCCTTTAACGTGGTTCACGAATGGAAACCCAATTATATATGTTCAGAATGGAAACCCCATTATATATGGTTCAGAATGGAAACACATTATGGGAAGTTCCCAGATCGAAACCAATTATATATTTTTCAAAATGGAAACCATTATAAATGTGTTCAGGAATGGGCAAACCCATTATAATATGTGTTCAGATGGAAACCCATTTTATAAATGTTCCCAGAATGGAAACTTCAATCATGTGTTCAGAATGGAAAAACCCCAGTTTATATTATGTTTCAGGAATGGAAACCCATATATTATTTTCAAATGGGAACCCATTATGGTTATTCAGAATGGAAACCCTATTATTAATAATGTTCAGAATGGAAACCCAATATAAATATGTTCAAGAATGGGAAACCCATTATGTTTCGAATGGAAACCATTATATATGTTTCAGAATGGACAAAAAACCCATTATGTGTTTACAGAATGGTAAACCCGTTTAATTATTGTTTCAGAATGGAAACCCATTAAATGTGTTTCAGATGGAAACGCCATTATATAATTTCCAGAAGGAAAAACCCATTATGCGTTCAGAATGGAAAAACCCATTATATATGTTCAAATGGGAAACCCATTTATATATGTTCAGAATGGAAAACCCATTATATATGTCTTCAGAATGGAACCCATTAAAATGTGTTCAGAAATGGAAATCCATTATTATATTTTCAGAATGGAAAAACCATTATAATGTGTTCAGGAATGGAAAAACCCATTAATATGTTGTTTTCAGAATGGAACCCCATTATATTAATGTTCAAATGGAAACCCATTAAAAATGTGTTTTCCCAGAAATGGAAACGTATATAAGATGTTTCAGATGGCAACCCATTATATAATGTTCAGGAAAATGGAAACACATTATATTATGTTCAGAATGGAAACCATTTTTGGGGTTCAGAAATGGAAAAACCCATTATTATTATGTTCAGAATGCGAAACGCATTATTTACATGTTAAGGAAATGGAAACCCATTATATATTGTTCAGATGGCAACCCAATTAGTGGTTCAGAATGGATAAACCCATTATTATATGGTTTCGGATGGAACCATTAATGTGTTCAGGAATGGAACCCATTTAATTATGTTCGGAATTGGAAACCCATTATGTGGTTTTCGAATGGGAAACCCTTTATTAATGTTCAGAATGGAAAAAAACCCATTATATATGTTTCAAATTGGAAACCCGTTATATATGTTTCAATTGGAAACCCATTATGTGTTCATAAATGGAAACCCCATTTTAAATATGTTCAATAATCTTAAACACGATTCATTTATGGTTCCGAACTGGAAAAACCCATATATATGTTCAGAATTGGAAACCCACTAAAATGTGTTCCCATTCATGGAAACCCTTACATATGATTCAGAATGGAAACCCATTATATATGTTCAGAATGGGAAACCCATTATAATATGTTTCATAATGAAATCCATTATATAATGGTCAGAGTGAAAGCCCATTCTTATATTGTTTTCAGAATGGAAAACCCCATTATAATATGTTCAGATCTTGGAAACCTATATATATGTTCAGGAATGGAAAACCCCATTATATATTGTTCAGAGTGGAAGCCCATTATTTTTGTTCAGAATGGAAACCCATTATTTATAATGTTCAGAAGTGGAAAGCCCATATATTATGTTCAGAAATTGGAAACCCAATTATTATGTTCAAAATGGAAACCCTTATAAAATCTGTTCAGATGGAAACAGCATTATGTGTTCCAGAATGGAAACCATCATATTATGTTTCAGAATGGAAAACCCATTAATTAGTGTTCAGAATGGAACCCATTATTACATGTTCGGAATGGCAAAACCCATATTATTATGTTTTCAGAAATGGAAACCATTAAATTGTTCGATGGGAACCCATTATAATATGTTCAGAATGGAAACCCATTTAAATGTGTTTCAGAATGGAAAACCCTTATAATTATTATTCAGTGTGGAAATCCTTATAATGTTCAGAATGGAAACCGAATGGATAAATGTTCCCAGAAATTGGAAACCCCATATCTGTGCTCAGGATGGAAACAAACCCAATTATTATATGTTAGATGGAAACCCATTTTATATATTCCAGAATGGAAGGGCCCATTATAAATTTTCCCAGAGTTGGAGCCCATTATATATGTTTTCGGAATGGAACCATTACATAATGTTCGAGAGGAAACCCCATTATAATGTTCAGATGGAAACCCATTATATATGTTCAGAGTTGGAACCCATGATTTAATGGGAAACCCAGAATGGAAACCCATTATATTGGTTCAGAGTAGAAGGCCCATTATATATGTTCAGAATGGAGGAAAACCCATTATATATATTCAGATGGAACCCCTTAATGTGGGTTCAGAATGGAAAACCCATGATATAATGTTCGAGTAGAAACCCATTATATACGTTCAGAGGAAACACATGATATTATGTTCGAATGGAAACCCATTTATGTGGGTTCATATGGAAACACATTTAATTGGTAAATGTTCCTGAATTTTTGGAAAACCCATTATGTGTTCAGAAGGAACCCATTATATATGTTCAGAATGGGAAACCCATTATATAAAATGTTCCCAGAATGGAAACCATTATGGGTGTTCAGAATGGAAAACTCATTATATATAAATTGTTTCCCAAATGGAAAACCTTATTATAATGTTCAGAATGGAAACCCTTAATTATTTCAAATGAAACACATTATATACTTTTCAAGAATGGAAACCCATTTAAATGTGTTCCAGAATGGAAACCCATTATAATATGTTCCCAAATTGGAACCCATTATATGGTTCAGGAATGGGAAAACCCATTAATATATGTTTCAATGGAAACCTTTACTGTTCAGAATGGAAACCCATATATATAAATGTTCCCAGAATGAAACCCTTTATATATGGTCAGAATGGAAACACATTAATGTGGTTCATAATGGAAACCCATTAATATAGTTCAAATGAAACCCATAATATGTTTCAGAATGGCAAACCCATTATATGTGTGCAGAATGGAAACCCATTTTACATGTTCGAATGGAAACCCAAATCCCCATGTGTTAAGAATGGAAACCCATTATATATGTTCAGAATTGGAAAACCCAATTATATATGTTCAGAATTGGAAACCCATTTATATGTTCAGAAATGGGAAACCCAATTATATATGGTTCAGAATGGTAAACCCATTAAATGTGTTCCCATAATGGAAACCCTTATAATGTTCGAAATGTTAAACCCATTAAATGTGTTCAATGGACACCCAAAATTCCTATATGGTTAGAATGAAACCATTATGTTTCAGAATGGAAAAACCCATAGTTATATTGTTCAGAATGGAAACCCATTATAATTATGTTCAGAATGAACCCATTATGTGTTTCAGAATGGAATCATTAATATAAGTTCCCCAGAATTGGAAAAAACCATTATATGTGTGTTTCAGAATGGGAAACCCATTATATGTGTTCAGATGGAACCCCATTATATATGTTCAGAATGGAAACCATTATGTGTTCCGATTGGAAACTCATTTATATGTTCAGAATGGGAAACCCATTAGATACGTTCAGAATGGAAACCCATTATATATGTTCAGAATGGAAACCCATTATGTGTTCAGAATGGAAAACCCATTATATACGTTCAGAATGGAAACCCATTATTCACGTTCAATGGAAACGCATTATTATAATGTTCAGAATGGCAACCCATTATGTGTTCAGATGGTAACCCCATTATATATGTTCAGAATGGAAAACCCATTATGTGTTCAGAATGGAACCCATTATATATGTTCGGAATGTAAACCCATTAGTGTTCAGAATGGAACCCATTATATATGTTCAGAATGGAAAAACCCATTATATATGTTCAGAATGGAAACCCGTTATATATGTTTCAGAATGGAAACCCATTATGTGTTCAGAATGGAAACTCATTTTATATGTTCATAATCTAAAACACATTATATATGTTCAGATGGAAACCACTATATATGTTCAGAAATGGAAACCCATTATATATGTTCAGAATGGAAAACACATTATGTGTTCAGATGGAAACCAATCATATATGTTCAGAATGGAAACCCATTATATGTGTTCAGAATGGAACCCATTATATATTGTTCAGATGGAAAACCCATTATATATGTTCAGAATGAAACCCATTATGTGTTCAGAATGGAAACCCATTATATATGTTCAGAATGGAAACCCATTATGTGTTTTCAGAATGGAAAAACCATTATATATATTCAGTGTGGCAATCCATTATTTATGTTCAGAATGGAAACCGTGATATGTTCAGAATGGAAACCCATTATCTGTGCTCTGAATGGAAAACCCCATTATATAGGTTCAGAATGGAAAACCCATTATATATGTTCAGAATGGAAAAGCCCATTATATATTTTCAGAGTGGAAGCCCATTATATGTGTTCAGAATGGAAACCCATTATATATGTTCAGAATGGAAACCCATTATATATGTTCAGAATGGAAACCCATTATATATGTTCAGAGTGGAAGCCCATGATTTATGTACAGAATGGAAACCCCAAATATATGTTCAGAGTAGAAGCCCCATTATATATGTTTCAGAATGGAAACCCATTATATATAGTTCAAATGGAAACCCATTTATATGTTCAGAATGGAAAACCCATTATGTGTTCAGAATGGAAACCCTTATATATGTTCAGAATGGAAAAACCCATTATATATGTTCAGAATGGAAACCCATGATATATGTTCAGAATGGAAACCCATTATGTGTTCAGATGGAAAACCCATTATGTATGTTCAGATGGAAAACCCATTATGTGTTTCAGAATGGCAAATCATTATATAGTTCAGAGTGGAAAAACCTATTATATGTTCAAAGATGGAAACCCATTATATTTGTTTCAGAATGGAAACCCATTTATATGGTTCAGAATGGAAACCCTTATTTATATGTTCAGAATGGATAGGCATTTATATATGTTCAGAATGGAAAACCATTATGTGTTCAGAATGGAAACCATAATATATGTTTCAGAATGGAAACCCATTATATATGTTCAGAATGAAGCCATTATATAGTTCAGAATGGAAACCCAATTGTGTGTTCAGAAAGGAAAACATTATATAGGTTCAGAAGGAAACCCATATATGTTCAGAATGAAAAACCGATTATGTGTTCAGAATGGAAACCCATTATAGATATATGTTCAGAATGGAAAAACCTATTCATATGTTTTCAGAATGGAAACCCATATTTGTTAGAATGGAAACGCTTATATATATTCAGAATGGAAAACCCATTAAATGTTTTCAGAATGGAAACCCATTATATGTGTTCAGAATGGAAACCCTTATATATGTTCAGAATTGGACACCCATTATATGTTCAGGATGGAAACACCATATATGTTCAAAATGGAAACCCTTACGTGTTCAGAAATGGAAACCATTTAATATGTTTTCAGAATGGAAACCCATTATATATGGTCAGAATGGAAACACATTAGGTGTTCAGAATGGAAACAATTATATATGTTCAAAATGGAAACCCATATATATTTCAGAATGGCAACCCATTTATATGTGTTCAGAATGGAAACCCATTTTTATATGTTCAGAATGGAAAACCCATCATGTCTTCAGAATGGAAACCCATTATATATGTTCAGAATGGAAACCCATTATATATGTTCAGAATGGAAACCCATTATGTGTTCAGAATGGAAACCTATTATATATGTTTCAGAATGGAAACCCATATATATATGTTCAGATGGAAACCCATTATGTGTTCAGAATGGAAACCCATTATATATGTTCAGATGGAAACCCATTATGTGTTTTCAGAATGGAAAAACCCGTTATATATGTTCAGAATGGAAACCCATTAAATGTGTTCAGATGGAAACCCATTATATATTTTCAGAATGGGAAACCCATTATGTGTTCAGAATGGAAACCCATTATATATGTTCGAATGGAAACCCACCCTTATATATCTTCAGAATGGAAACCCATTATATATGTTTCAGAATGGAAACCCATTATGTGTTCAGAATGGAAATCCATTATATATGTTCAGAATGGAAAAAACAATTATAAGTGTTCAGAATGGAAACCCATTATATGTGTTTCAGAATGGAACCCCATTATATATGTTCAGAATGGAAAAACAAACCCATTATGTATTCAGAATGGAAAAACTCATTATATATGTTTCAGAATGGAAACCCATTATTATATGTTCAGATGGAAACCCATTATATATGTTTTCAGAATGGAAACCCCTTTTGTGTTCAGAATGGAAACCCATTATATATGTTCAGAATGGAAACGCATTATATATGTTCAGAATGGAAACCCATTATATATGTTCAGAATGGCAACCCATTATGTGTTCAGAATGGTAACCCATTATATATGTTCAGAATGGAAACCCATTATGTGTTCAGAATGGAAACCCATTATATATGTTCAGAATGGAAACCCATTATGTGTTCAGAATGGAAACCCATTATATATGTTCAGAATGGAAACTCATTATATATGTTCAGAATGGAAACCCGTTATATATGTTCAGAATGGAAACCCATTAGTGTGTTCAGAATGGAAACCCATTTTATATGTTCATAATCTAAACACATATATGTTCCGAATGGAAACCATTAATATGTTTCAGAATGGAAACCCATTATGTGTTCAGAATGGAAACCCATTATATATGTTCAGAATGGAAACCCATTATATATGTTCAGAATGGAAACCCATTATATATGTTCAGAATGGAAACCCATTATATATGTTCAGAGTGGAAGCCCATTATATATGTTCAGAATGGAAACCCATTATATATGTTCAGGAATGAAAAATATTATATATGTTCAGAATGGAAACCCATTATATATATTTTCAGAGTGGAAACCCATTATATATGTTCAGAATGGAAACCCATTATATATGTTCAGAGTGGAAGCCCATTATATATGTTCAGAATGGAAACCCATTATATATGTTCAGAATGGAAACCCATTATATATGTTCAGAATGGAAACACATTATGTGTTCAGAATGGAAACCAATCATATATGTTCAGAATGGAAACCCATTATATGTGTTCAGAATGGAAACCCATTATATATGTTCAGAATGGAAACCCATTATATATGTTCAGAATGGAAACCCATTATGTGTTCAGAATGGAAACCCATTATATATGTTCAGAATGGAAATCCATTATGTGTTCAGAATGGAAACCCATTATATATGTTCAGAGTGGAAATCCATTATATAGTTCAGAATGGAAACCGATGATATGTTCAGAATGGAAACCCATTATCTGTGCTCTGAATGGAAACCCATTATATATGTTCAGAATGGAAACCCATTATATATGTTCAGAATGGAAGCCCATTATATATTTTCAGAGTGGAAGCCCATTATATATGTTCGGAATGGAAACCCATTACATATGTTCAGAATGGAAACCCATTATATGTGTTCAGAATGGAAACCCATTATATATGTTCAGAGTGGAAGCCCATGATTTATGTACAGAATGGAAACCCATTATATATGTTCAGAGTAGAAGCCCATTATATATGTTCAGAATGGAAACCCATTATATATGTTCAGAATGGAAACCCATTATATATGTTCAGAATGGAAACCCATTATGTGTTCAGAATGGAAACCCATTATATATGTTCAGAATGGAAACCCATTATATATGTTCAGAATGGAAACCCATTATATATGTTCAGAATGGAAACCCATTATGTGTTCAGAATGGAAACCCATTATGTATGTTCAGAATGGAAACCCATTATGTGTTCAGAATGGAAACCCATTATATATGTTCAGAGTGGAAACCCATTATATATGTTAAGAATGGAAACCCATTATATGTTCAGAATGGAAACCCATTATATGTGTTCAGAATGGAAACCCATTATATATGTTCAGAATGGAAACGCATTATATATGTTCAGAATGGAAACCCATTATGTGTTCAGAATGGAAACCCATAATATATGTTCAGAATGGAAACCCATTATATATGTTCAGAATGGAAGCCCATTATATATGTTCAGAATGGAAACCCATTGCGTGTTCAGAATGGAAACACATTATATAGGTTCAGAATGGAAACCCATTATATATGTTCAGAATGAAAACCCATTATGTGTTCAGAATGGAAACCCATTATATATGTTCAGAATGGAAACCCATTATATAGGTTCAGAATGGAAACCCATTATATGTTCAGAATGGAAACCCAATATATGTGTTCAGAATGGAAACCCATTATATATGTTCAGAATGGAAACCCATTATATATGTTCAGAATGGGAAAAAACCCATTATGTGTTCAGAATGGAAACTCTTATATATATGTTTCAGAATGGAAAAAACCTATTATATATGTTCAGAATGGGAAACCCATTATTATTTTCAGCAATGGGAAAACACATATATGTTCAGAATGGAAACCCATTAAATGTGTTCAGAATGGAAACCCATTATATATGTTCAGAATGGAAACCCATTATATGTTCAGGATGGAAACCCATTATATATGTTCAGAATGGAAACCCTTTACATGTTCAGAATGGAAACCCATTATATATGTTCAGAATGGAAACCCATTATATATGGTCAGAATGGAAACACATTATGTGTTCAGAATGGAAACCAATTATATATGTTCAAAATGGAAACCCATTATATATGTTCAGAATGGCAACCCATTATATGTGTTCAGAATGGAAACCCATTTTATATGTTCAGAATGGAAACCCATCATGTGTTCAGAATGGAAACCCATTATATATGTTCAGAATGGAAACCCCAATATATATGTTCAGAATGGAAACCCATTATGTGTTCAGAATGGAAACCCATTATATATGTTCAGAATGGAAACCCATTATGTGTTCAGAAGGAAAAAACCCGTTTAATATGTTCAGAATGGAAAACCCATTAAATGTGTTCAGAATGGAAACCCATTAGATAGTTCAGAATGGAAACCCATTATGTGTTCAGAATGGGAAACCCATTATAGTTTCAGAATGGAAACCCTTATATATGTTCAGAATGGAAACCCATTAGATATGTTGAGAATGGGAAACCCATTATGTGTTCAGAATGGAAATCCATTATATATGTTCAGAATGGAAAAACCATTATATGTGTTCAGAATGGAAACCCATTATATGTGTTCAGAATGGAACCCCATTATATATGTTCATAAGGAAACCCATTATTGTTCAGAATGGAAACTCATTATATAGTTCAGAATGGAAAAACCATTATATATGTTCAGAATGGAAACCCATTATATATGTTCAGAATGGAAACCCATTATGTGTTCAGATGGCCAAACCAATTATATACGGTTCAGAATGGGAAACCGCATTATATATGTTCAGAATGGCCCAAACCCATTATATGTTCAGAAATGTAAACCCATTATATATGTTCAGAATGGAAACCCATTAGGTGTTCAGATGGAAACCATTAATGGTATGGTTCCCAGATTGGAAACCCATTATATATGTTCAGATTGGAAACCCATTATATATGTATCAAATGGAAAACCCATTAAATGTGTTCCAGAATGGAACCCATTATATACGTTTCAGAATGGACACGGCTATAATTGTTCCCAAATTGCAACCCATTTGTGTTCAGAATGGTAACCCATTATATATGTTCAGAATGGAACCCATTATGTGTTCAGAGAATGGGAAACCCATTATATATGGTTCGGAATGGAAACCCCATTAATGTGTTTCAGCAATGGAAAACCCATTTATATATGGTTCAGAATGGAAACTCATTATATATGTTTCAGGAATGGAAACCCTTTATTATATTGGTTTTCAGAATTGGAAACCCAATTTATGTGTTCTAGAAATGGAAACCCAGTTTTTTATATGTTCATGAATCTAAACACATTATAATGTTCAGAATGGAAAACCCCATTATATAATGTTTCAAATGGAAACCCATTATATATGTTCAGAATGGAAACACATTATGTGTTCAGAATGGAAAACCAATCATATATGTTCAGAATGGAACCCATTATATGTGTTCAGAATGGAAACCCTTATATATGTTCAGAATGGAAACCCATTATGTGTTCAGAATGGAAACCCATTATATATGTTCAGATGGAAACCCATTATGTGTTTTCAGAATGGAAAAACCATTATATATATTCAGTGTGGAAATCCATTATATAGGTTCAGAATGGAACCGATGATATGTTTCAGAATGGTGGAAACCCATTATCTGTGCTCTGAATGGGAAACCCATTATATATTTTTCAGATGGAAACCCATTATATATGTTCAGATGGAAGCCCATATATTTTAAGAGTGGAAGCCCATTATATATGTTCGGAATGGAAACCCATTACATATGTTCAGAATGGAAACCCATTATATATGTTCAGAATGAAACCCATTATATATGTTCAGAGTGGAAGCCCATGATTTATGTACAGAATGAAACCCGAAATATAATGTTCAGAGTAGAAGCCCATATATATGTTCAGAATGGAAACCCATTATATTATGTTCAGAATGGAAAACACATTTATATATGTTCAGAATGGAAAACCCATTATGTGTTCAGAATGGAAAACCCATTATATATGTTCAGAAATGGAAAAAACCTATTATATATGTTCAGAATGGAAACTCATGATATATGTTCAGAATGGAAAAATCCATTATGTGTTCAGAATGGAAAACCCATTATGTATGTTCAGAATGGAAACCCTTATGTGTTCAGAATGGAAAACCCATTATATATGTTCAGAGTGGAAACCCATTATTATATGTTCAGAATGGAAACCCATTATATGTTCAGAATGGAAAACCCATTATATGTGTTCAGAATGGAAACCCATTATATATGTTGAGAATGGGAAAAGCATTATATATGTTCAGAATGGAAACCCATTATGTGTTCAGAAATGGAAAACCCATATATATGTTCAGAATGGAAACCCATTTATATGTTCAGAATGGAAGCCCATTATATATGTTCAGAGTGGAACCTATTGTGTGTTCAGAAATGGAAAAAAAAAAAAAAAAAAAAAAAAACAAAAAAACACATTATATAGGTTCAGAATGGAAACCCATTATATATGTTTCAGAAATGAAAACCCATTATGTGTTCAGATGGAAACCCATTAATATATGTTCAGAATGGAAACCCATTATATAGGTTCGAATGGAAACCCTTATATGCTCAGAATGGAAATCCAAATATATGTGTTCAGAATGAAAACCCATTATATATGTTCAGAATTGGAAACCCATTTATATGTTCAGAATGGAAACCCATTATGTGTTTTTTTTCAGAATGGAAACCCATTATATAGATATGTTCAGAATGGAAAACCTATTATATATGTTCAGAATGGGAAACCCATTATTTGTTCAGAATGGAAACGCATTATATATGTTCAGAATGGAAACACCCATTAAATGTTCAATGGAATAAACCCATTATATGTGTTCAGATAAGGGAAAACCCATTTTATAATGTTCAGAATGGAAACCCATTATATGTTCAGGAGGAATCCCATTATATATGTTCAGAATGGAAACCCTTTACGTGTTCAGAATGGAAACCCATTATATATGTTCAGATGGAAACCCCATTATATATGGTCAGAATGGAAAACACATTATGTTTTTTTTTCAGAATGGAAACCAATTATATATGTTCAAAAATGAAACCCCATATATATGTTTTCAGAATGGGCAACCCATTATATGTGTTCAGATGGAACCCATTTTATATGTTCAGAATGGAAACCCATCATATGTTCAGAATGGAAACCCATTATATATGTTCAGAATGGAAACCCATTATATATGTTCAGAATGGGAACCCATTATGTGTTCAGAATGGAAACCTATTATATATGTTCAGAATGGAAACCCAATATATTGTTCAGAATGGAAACCCATTATGTGTTCAGAATGGAAACCCATTATATATGTTTTCAGATGGGAAACCCATTATGTGTTCAGAATGGAAACCCAACCCTTATAATATGTTCAGAATGGAAACCCATTAAAATGTGTTCAGAAATGGGAACCCATTATATATTTTCAGAATGGAAACCCCATATGTTTTTGTTCAGAATGGAAACCCCAATTATATTATGTTCAGAATGGAAAACCCATTATTTATGTTCAGAATGGAAACCCATTATATGTTCAGAATTGGGAAACCATTATGTGTTCAGAAGGAAATCCATTATATATGTTCAGAATGGAAAAACCATTATATGTGTTCAGAAATGGAAACCCATTATATGTGTTCAGAATGGAACCCATTATATAGTTCAGAATGGCAAACCCATTATGTGTTTTCAGAATGGAAACCCATTATATATGTTCAGATGGAAACCCATTTATATATGTTCAGAATGGGGAAAAACCCATTATATATGTTTTCAGAATGGAAACCTATTTTGTGTTCAGAATGTAACCCATTAGATATGTTCAGAATGGAAACGCATTATATATGTTCAGAATGGAAACCCATTATATATGTTTCAGAATGGCAACCCTTATGTGTTCAGAATTTTTTTGGTAACCCATTATTATATGTTCAGAATGGAAACCCATTATTTGTTCAGAATGGAAACCCATTCCCATTATATGTTCGGAATGGAAACCCATTATGTGTTCAGATTGGGAAACCCATATATATGTTCAGAATGGAAACCCATTATATATGTTCAGAATGGAAACCCGTTATATATGTTTCAGAAAATGGAAACCCATTATGTGTTCAGAATGGAAACCCATTATATATGTTCATAATCTAAACACATTGTATATGTTCAGATGTAAACCCATTATATATGTTCAGAATGGAAAACCCACTATGTGTTCAGAATGGAAACCCATTATATATGTTCAGAATGGAAACCCTTTATATATGTTCAGAATGGAAACCCAATTATATGTGTTTCAGAATGGAAACCCCATTATGTGTTCAGAATGGAAACCCATTATATATGTTCAGAATGGAAAGCAGTGTCAGTTATAATTGAACTCTGGCTGAAGCGAAGTTGTATCAGATGCTTTGTTCTTAATGAACATTCCACTGGATTTATGATTTTCTTGTTTCCTTCTTCCATTGCTTTGTTAATTTTTGAATAAATAAAGCTCGTGAGATTCACTAATGACGAGGTGAGCAGTGGGTTGTGAACGACCCGCATTATTTACAGCTAATTATATTCATCACGGGGTAATAATTTTTTAATCTTCGATGAAATGACGGTTTCCGTGCCACTTTATCTGACGATTTTTGGCGCATATTAGGTTTATAATTTCATTTTTGTTTATTTTATCGTCGTTTGTTTTTTATAGCCTTCACATAAAACACATTCGTGAAAAGTGCAATAGCATCATTTCTTGTTCCAGTAATTCCTCCTTTATATCCCCCCACATACTCTCTCTCTCTCTCTCTCTCTCTGAGAGCAAAAAGAAAAGATTCTGAACATTGTTTTCAACCTCCTCAGATTTGATTTGTGCCACTCCCAATAAAAATCTGGTCTTCACGATGCTTTTTTGTTGCTAGCTATTAATAGGTAATAGAATCAGTATTATTATTAGATGAAACATATTCACAGGGAACAAACACACAGGGGACATTGACGTGGTCAAGCTTCTAAAGAATGTGTGTTTCAATCTCCCACCGCAGACCCTACACTGCAGTAGTAATTGATCATGACACAGAGGCAGACATTTTTCATTGACCTGGGGGAGACGCGAACCCGCGACGTCTGAGTCGCGTTCACAACACTAACCACTATACCAGCTAACCAATATCGCAGATTTTCCATTTCACAGCCTTTCATTTCGATAGAAAATATTATTTAAATGAGGATCATGTGTCTGTGGCTTAATCTGGCGGAGAACCTGAAAAGTGAAGCAGTCACATCTAATTATGGTTTATGATATCTCTAAATAAGACAATTTTTGATGTTTTAGATAACAGGAATTATTGAAATAAATTCACTGAAAGTACTTTGAAAATTTAATTTACGACAAATTGAAATTTGCGACTAATTTTCTACCATCAGGTTTCCATTATCCTTCTCAAAAAATGCAGTAGGCAATTTCATCTCGCATTTAACGAAAAATTGAACTTTTCCTTTTTAGCCTTTGTTTTGACTTTCGCTCTCTAATAGGTAGCTGATTGTTTTATCTTTGGAACTAGTCTATTTTTATTGTTGCTTTTTCATTAGCTTTTTTTTGTATTGTCCGTAAGATTGGATAAGTTATTTGCTTATATCTGCTTCATTTATAGTGATTTTTCAAGGCTGGGTTTGTAGTGGTTCTCTCTAAAGTTTTTAAATAGGAATTTCATATAAAATTCAACCGTCGCTCCATTCAATTTGATCCTGCGTACATTTCTTCCCTGAATCTATAAATAATTAATTCTTGGAGTACTGTTTATGAATTAGATTTTTTATTATTTTGCTGTAAAGCCAAGGAATGAAATATATTGTATATGTATACGATGCATGTATTTATGCATGCTTGATTTTCAGGCCACGATTGACTGACCAGGGAAAAACCGCATGTATAAGTGTTTTCGAGATGGTTTTCGTTCTATGTAACCTTAGAGGCAGTGTGATTCAATGTAAATATTATAGCATATCTACGCAGATATACACAAATATAGGCCTTTTAATCCAGTTAATACTATATAGAAACCAACTTCATATGAATAGAATTTATTCATAGCATTTACCTTGAAACAGCTTTGCTCCGCTTCCCTTGCGGTTTGTATTGAATGCAATGTTTGTCCTGATGATGGGTAACATTTCCTGTAAAACTGCAAATAACTCGCCTTCGTTAATGCATTTACTGTCGAAGTCCTGTAGCAAGTGTCAGCTGTATCATAAGTGAAACAGTTGCCCCTACTCCCGTGCCTTAGACACTTTTTGTTTATAATATCCTCCGTTTAGGAGGCTAGTGCCGTCATTGCAAAGTGCCTTCGGCCCCTAGCTGCAACCCCTTTCGTCCCTCTTACTGTACCTCCTTCCATATTCTCTTCCTTCCATCTTACTTTCCACCCTCTCTTAACAATTGAATCATAGTGCAAGTGCGGGGTTTTCCTCCTGTTACACCTTTCGAACTTTTTACTGTCAATTTCCGTTTCAACGCTAAATGACCTTATAGGCCTTTGGCCTATATTCTATATTCAATTCAATTCAATTCAAATAACATCCCTGCCAAAACTAGTGTGTTTTATAATCATATTTTTTGTGGTATATAGAGAGAGAGAGAGAGAGAGAGAGAGAGAGAGAGAGAGAAATTATCTTTGGAAACACCCCTTGTCTCCTGATAGTAATCGGCGAGCACCTCTGAAGTAGAGTTATTATTACTTTTTCTCTCTTTGTTTCACTATGATATAGCTGCTGGTTTCCTTTTTTTCCTTATTCTGCTCTTTATTTGCGTTTTTTTTTTTCTCTACCCTTACCTCGTCTCTCTTCTCATCTCTAGTCTACCCTCTCCGAACCCGGCTTCCCGAATACTCGAATATTGCCCATAGCGTAAAACGGTCGGGTAATTTGCTGCTACTCAGCCAATTTCTACACAGCTGCTGCTGAGTATAGCGCTCGAAAGGGACGGTTCTGTAAACAGGAAGGTTTTTCTTTGCTTTATTCAATAATTCATAATATAATAATTTATGAGCTGCCAGGTAGGTTTTTCTTTGCTTTATTCATAACAATATAATAATTTATGAGCGCTAAGAACGGCTATAACTAAGTTTTTGGGTTCATTCTTTAGTTTTCTGTAAAAGAAAACTTTTCAGATGGCAATATGTTTGTCCGGTCGCAGTTTATCTGTCCGCCCTCAAAGCATAAAAACTACTGAGGTTAGAGGGCTGCAAATTGTTATGTTGATCATCCAGCTTCCAATCATCAGACATACCAAATCGCAGCTCTCTAGCTTTAGGAGTTTTAAATTAGTTTAAGATTATAGTTAGCCATGATATGGCGGTGCAACAACACAGGCCACCATCGGGCCGTGGCTGAAAGTTTCATGGGCCGTGGCTGAGAGTTTCATATGCCATTATTCCTTGTTGTGATGATGATCATCTTTTACACCGATGAATGCATCCTTGCAAAAGGCTTCCTTTGTCCCTTTTCTCCCTGCGTTGTAAAAGGGCAAATTAGTTCAGGACATTAAAGAGCACTTTTCGTAGAAAATAATTACCAGAAATAATAAATAAAAAAAAAGCGAGAGAGAGAGAGTTGGACGTCGTTAATTAGTGCGGAAATTAAATGAAATAGAAAATTGTAAGCCTTGTGAGATGTGAACGCTTAATTAATTGGAATCTCTTATCAGATAAATAAAAGCTTCCGTGTTGAGCTGTTCGTTCATTTCGTTTGTTCATGATGTTCTATCTCTCTCTCATCTCTCTCTCTCTCCTCTCTCTCTCTCTCTCTCTGTGCTGTCTATGTGGGTGAGTGAAATTAATTCGCCAACATTTACTAGTTTCTCAATGTGGAGAAATTTCTTTAGAATGTGTAATGTTATTTAGAATATTTCTCTAAATAATTTTAAATTTTCAATAAATAATTTTTCTCACCCATTTTTAGTTTTCTGTAAATGAAAACTATTACCACTTTCACGATTTCGTTATCGATGTTTTCAAAATCTGCATATTCTGTCGAAAAGGTCGGCGGCAGTTAAATTGTTCACATGAAGGCAATGCAGAATATTGTTTAAGGAATAAAAAAGTTGATAAGTAAACACAAAAGGAAAGTTGATGGTGTTAATCATGACAGAAAGGTTAATAGTGAAGATAATGCCTATTAGCAATAGAGGAGAAATAAAGTATTGATTAAAATTAACGCAGCATTTTGAAACTGTTATCCTTCCAGAAGAGTCCTCGAAAAATGTAATTTCTGTATTAATTCACAGGAATATGTTTTATTCAAATCTTGACATTAATCAGTTGTGTCTATGTTCATCGTATGTTTGTCGAATATTACATAATATGTTTTTTTTTTCTTTTTTTTCAGATTCGAATCGATTAGAGAAATGAACACCAGTGTTGTCTACCAAGCGCGAAGACACTGGTGCTCATTTTCCTCTAACCGATTCGAATCTGAAAAAAAAAAACCATATTATATAATATTCGACAAAAATACGATGATATAACATTATCATATGTTTGTCGAATATTATATATATAGTTCTTTGTATTTTCAGATTCGAATCAGTTGGAGAAGAGAAGTGAGCACCATGTTGTCTACCAATGTTCTTCGTGCTGCCAGGTAAGCTCTTATTTATCTTGTTTATTTTGTCAATCGCTCATATTTTAATTTGGGATACTTGAATGACTGCTAAAATCATAAGCATAGGCTTCGTTCTTTGGTACGGCTCACATTAATTCTCTTCGCAACAGTATTGGTTTCAGCAGAATTCAGACATTTAGTTGGTCTCCCCTTGACATGTTGACGAATAATCTTGTCTTCCGATTCACCTTTCTGGACGACAAAAGTCTTGTTTAATATGATCATTTCGTAACACTCCCATATAGGATTATAAAATTCTAACACACTAGCAGATAGCAGTTTTATTTATAATGACAATTTGACATGTCTAAAGCGCTTCACCTTTGTGGACAACAAAAGTCTTTTTAATATGAACATTCGAACACTTCCAAGGAAAATGGTAAACTTCTAACACACTAGACTAGCAGATAGCAGTTTTATTTATAATGACGTTACATCTCGAGAAAACAAACGTACGTATACATATATACAGATGTTACACAAGCACCCAGAAATGAGAAATAGATTTTTTTTAGGAGAGTATTATATAACCGTCCTTGTTCACCCTCCCTTTTTCCCCTTAAGACATCTTCAGATATATCGTTATAAGCTTGAAGCGTTCTACTGCAGAAAACCGGTTTTCGTGTAGACGTTCTTTTCAGTTGCTGCATCGTTTGCTGGTTTTCTTGGAAGGGAAAAGTTGGAGGGTTGTAAGGTCTTCCACTCCCCATCTCTTTTTCTTTTATTTGTCATGCATTATCTCCCTTTGTCCTGTTTTTCTTTCATTATTTTATTTTATTTTTTTTTTCAATGCGTAACCTACATTGTCGAGTAACGAAAAATAATGTTCTCTCTGTAGTTATTGAAAATTAAAGTAGTGAGACAACGCTCAAGGTGGCGGGGGAGGGCAGGAGTGTTTATTTGAGTTGGGAATGTTATGAATTTTTCTGACTTCACAAAACTAAAACATATTGAAATAAAAAGTGAATTGTAAATTTGGCAAGTGTTGGAAAGATAGCGGTTGATATACTTTTCGGCTCTCTCTGTAAATAGATTGATAGATAGATTAGGTAAATAGATAAAGAGATATAAGCTAGAAATATATTACTTCTTAAGAGAAAACCCGTGATTAAAAAAATACATTATTTTTCTTATGTTTTCGTATATTTTTCTTGAGCAATGGCGTGTTTGCATTCCATAAGTCGATATATTTACATTATTCTCTACTTGCATCATTCATACTTAATAATTTAAGTCTTATTATTTCCACACATCTTTCTGCTTAATACGCCATTTAGAAGAACTAGTATTTGTTTGTTTATTTTTTTTTTTTTTTTTTTTTTTTTTGCCTGCATTACCGCAAGACCTGTTTTACCTGATAGTGAAAAATAGTAAAAAAAAAAAAAATATGCAAATGAATGCAAAAGAAAACGTGTGGTACGTCTGAATATATATACATGTACTTAATCCTTATTAACCTAACTAGTTCAAGTGCTGTTCGCTCCCCTCTTTTCCCTATTTGTTTGTTTTCCCTAAGTTTATTTGCCCCAACTTTTCCAAGTCTTACCGTCACCCGTTTCTTTTGTTGGTGTCGAAGCTCTTGCCTCTGTTCATTTACTTTTTCGTATAAAAGTCTATTTACTTTTTTCCCGTCGTCCTCTAAAGACGTTTGCAAACCTTCTTTTTTCCCCTTTATCAAATTGTTTGCCTAATCCTCATTATGATTCTTGACTTGCTCTCATCTTCCTCTCCTATAGAATTGTTGTGTAAATTTTTCGTCCCTTACTGTTTGCGTTGTACTCTTTTCTGAATTAAGTTATAGTGGTTTCTTTCGATGCATTTACTTCCATGTTTAAATAAATCTTTTAAATGTTTTTCAAGCACTGTTTTATTTCAGTATATCCCTAGTATTTCATTTATCTCGTAACTATAAATGTTATATATAAATTTCAGCTTGTATTAGCTCAGTTTAGTAATGGGTGTTTTTTTTCTATCATCGCATTGTTAGGATATAATTTTCTTGCCTAGTTAATATTTTAAAACTGAAAGTTATCAGTGAAATGCTGAAACGTAATTAAAATTGAAAGTTATATTTGCAGATAGTATTTGAGTTTGGATAGCTTAAAATTAAACTTGAATGGTGGGAGAGCGCATTTTTCCTGAAAGAAAAAGTCGACTCTGTGCACGGTAATCATATTATTAACCCAAATCTTGAACATTTCACGCTTTATTTATTTATTTATTTATTTATTTATTTATTTATTTATGGTGTTCGTTTACTGATTTCGTATGTCATACCTGAGCACACAAGGGAATTATTGTGTGGTTATACCTGAGTGTAATGAGTTGTTAAAGATTATTAAGCCATTGTCAGTGTGATGCCCAACTATATAGGTTTACGCTCAAAATACGCGCAGGTATGGCTGTCATAAACAATTCAGTAATACACGTTTCGAATGTGCTGGAGAAATGTTAACTTTCCAGGTCTTAAATATGCCGTACATACAATGGCTCAGTTGGGATGGATTGAAACGCGAACTTCGTATTTGTGCAATTTCTACTAACTGTACGAAATGGAGTGTTTTACGGAAAATCACGGATGATTCACGAAAAGGTCACATGAAATGCCCCGCCTCTGGGATTTTTCGCAAATAATTTGCGGGTTACGGAAATGTCATAATTCTTGACTCAAGGTTTCGTTCGATTTTTTTTTTTTTTTCTTTTTTACACTGTTTCTATCCAAGGAAAGTTATTGAGAATATATACATTATTTCATTTCCCACCTTTTCCTCCTTCCATCTCTTGGTTCTGCTGTCCTTTCTGTCAGTATCAGTTGAGGTGATCAGAAGTAGGTAAAAGCGTGTTCATGTCTGCGGACTCTTCTAGTTCAGTTGGTGCCCATTTCTGAAATTGCTTGCAATGAGTGCGCCAGGTCTTGGGTACCTCTGCCTCACCCACAGTCCCTGGGTTCGTTTCCCCTGTCTACTTGGAGTGTCCTAGTCCAGGTCTTAGAGACTATGTCGTTTTACATTTAAATTGCCGTGCTGTCCTTTTCTTATCATGTTCAACTTTCCCTTATAACTCCCTAAAAAAAAAAAAAAAAAAAAAAAAAGGCGCCCTATAGATATTGATACAAATCCTATAGATATTGTTGATGAAAATTTATAAACTTTCTCTATTAGTTCCTTAAAAAAAAAAACGCCGTCCATAGATATTTGTTGATGAAACTTATTAACTTTCCCTTATAACTTCCTTTAAAAAACGCCGTCCTATAGATATTGTTGATGAAAAATTATTAACTTTCCCTTATAACTTCCTTTAAAAAACGCCGTCCTATAGATATTGTTAATGAAAATTTATTAACTTTCCCTTATATAACTTCCTTAAAAAAAACTGTTCTTTAGATATCGTTGATGAAAACTTATTAACTTTCCTTTATAACTTTCTTTAAAAACGCCATCCTATAGATCTTGTCAATGAATATTTATCAACTTTCCCATAACTTCCTTTAACGCCGTCCTGTAGATACGTGACCGTTATATTAACTCCATTGATAAAAAAAACAAAAAAGAACTTAAAATTTAGATATTGTCAAGAAATTTATTACTTCCTTTTATACTTCCTTTTATATGCATCCTATAGACATTGCTGATGAAATTTTATTAACTTTCACATATAACTTCCTTAAAGAAAACCTTCCTATAGATATTATTGATGTCTAATGTTCTTCATTTCGCAAGTTCGATCAAAAATAACTTGCGAAATGAAGAACATTAGACATTCTGTAAAATCAAGAGCAATTCTTTCTCTCATAATTTTATATCACAGTAAACATAACTCCACATAACCCACCGTTAAATTAAAAATCATGGCTCCACAGTCAGCTCTCCTCGCGAATACATTTGGGAAGCAAAGGTGATGAAAGACTTGGTTTAGAAGTTTCCTAAACTTTGGCCATGTTTATGCTGAAAATAATTCCTCCTGAAATGATAAACCGCCTGATAGTCCGACCATAATTCGCGATTTTAGAACTTTCATATAGTCGCCAGAGTCACATAAACGCCATAAATTACTTCTCATTACTTTTATCGCAGAATGCAGCATATTTTGGCTGGGATAAAGTAAGATTTATATTGGCTGTATTACCATTTTTAGTAATTTATTAAAGAGTTCTGTGCACTTAATGACTAATGGAACAGGAAAATATGCACATCACAATTATCTGTATTTTTATATTTATATTCTAATGCATATGTATTACTTTTGTAGTATTGTATAAATTTATGATGCGCAAGTTATTTGTGTATAGAAGTGATAAACAAAAATTAGCAAACATATATAGACGACTACAAATATATAATATATATATATATATATATATATATATATATATATATATATATATATATATATATATATATATATATATATATGTGTGTGTGTGTGTGTGTGTGTGTGTATGTGTGTGTGTGTGTGTGTATGGTTTGTATGTATATGTGTGCAGAATATAAGCAAACACCAAAACAGTTACTTTGGTACATAAAAAAAAGTGTGTTTTGAAGAGGATAGAATGCGAACAGACATGAAATGCCAAATATTACCTGATCATTTGCATGTTAATTAACTTCTGTTTTATTTTTTTATAATTAAGTTAGGTGCTTGGATTTTTTATTGCATATGTTATTTTTGCCTTTGGACTTTTATGGCACTGTGCCTTGATATTTACGAAGACCCTGATTTAATCTCTCTCTCTCTCTCTCTCTCTCTCTCTCTTCTCTCTCTCTCCTTAAGAACCATTCAACTCCTATCGTTGTCCTGCCAAACTTTCTTAATTCCAAGGCGTAGATGGCCCCTCCGTTTCGAACTTGATAAGATCCTTATCAGTTCACAACTAACTACGGAAAGCAAGGAGGCCATCTCTGTAGATCTGCGTTATTAGTTCTTGTATCCTTTTCTCTGCGCCTCTTCTGAGAGCTAAAATGGGCTCAGGGACAAAGCTGGCTACAGTATTACCAGTCAGCGCGCGCGCGCCCCCTTCCCCCCCCCCCTCTCTCTCTCCTCTCTCTCTCTCTCTGCCTAGTACAGTTGGTAACGTTCTGGTCTTGTAATCTCGGGGCTAGAGTTCGTTTCCTCCGTCAGGGAGCGAATATGAGACACACTGCTAGCGGTCTTTGCCATGAGTGACACATTGGTAGAGGGATAAAGGTTACCTGGCTGACGTCCGCCCGAGAGGCAGTAGCCTGTTGGAGGACTGAAATTGCTACTTTTACGACATGTTCTTATTCGTCAAAATATTGATTTACATAATCCCGCAGAGGAGAGAGCTTCAATGATCACCTTTTTGTATTCATTTGATAAATGAAATGTTCCATATACATATCGGTGATTACAATATTACTACTACTAAATGGCCTTGGATAAGTTTGAATGTTTTACTCAAGTTATTCACATATGTCGACCGTGAGTCAGATTGACTAGAATCGTATGAAATTATTAAGATAAAGAAAGAATGATTAACTGGAACTGCAGTTATTTTTTTACGGGATAAACCATCAGTTCTTCTGCCCAACTGTTACTGTTGTTGCTGTGAAGTCTAGATGAAAATACATTAAGGCTAAAATTTTTAAAGAAAAGCTTACTTAATTATCAAATACCTCCTAACACATTAAACCTCATTTTCATTTGCATAAGAATATAAAAGGATGACAGCTGTTTCATAGGAAAAAAACAAACGTGCACACGCATGAGCTGGCAGAAGAGAAGATTGCAACAATATTATGCATGAAAGTTTGTGTTCTGGAATAGTTTTCGTTTTTCGCTTTATGAAGTAACAAAATTTATTAGGGATGAAAATGTTTTTTCGTTTATAATAATCTGGGAATGTCACAGCATTGTCAACTTTTTTGAAAGTTGAACACGAATTTCGACAACTTTTGGACGGAAATTAAATTCGACGCAGAAGTGACCGGGATGAATCATAATCGGAAAGCATCTGTTTTATTTTATAAACAATTAAAACTCGTGTGTTTTCATTTTATGCAAAATTAATGACACATTGGGAAGAAAGGGTTAAAGAACCGAAGAACAAATATGAGAAATGTTCAAGAAATAAAGAAATTATTTCTCTAATAGATTGTGAATCTCTCGCTAGATAAATATACGAAAAGCGTTTATTTCTTTGCTATATACTTTATCATACATTTTCATTTAAAACAACATAATTGCAGGGATTCTTTACAGATTATAGAATATTTAACCAGTGGAAATATATAACTTCAGAATCTCACGTTGTTCATATAAGAAAATATTAGTTTAAATAAATTATGCGGGCAATAATAATAATGAAAATAGTGCCATATATCATTTATGGATATTTACTACACTTTTGATATTTGCAAAAAAGCACTTTTTAGTTTTCTGTAGAAAACAACTGAGATGGCTATTCGTCCGTCCGTCCGCACTTTTCTCGTCCGCCCTCAGACTACAAACTACTGAGGTTAGAGGCTGCAAACTGGTATGCTTATCATCCACCCTCCAATCATCAAAACATACAAAATTGCAGGGCCACTAGCCTTGATAGTTTTTATTTTTCTTTAAGGTTAAAATTAGCCATGTTCGTGCGTTTGGCACGGCTATAGTGTCAACAACACAGGCTACCACCGGGGCATGGCTGAAAGTTTCATGGGACGTGGATGAGAGTTCCCAAAACATTGTACGATGTACAGATAACTTCCATGTTCTTTTTTTTTTTCATTTTACTTTTCACCTTCTAACAATTGATGCATAAGTGCAACTGTGATGTTTTCCTCCTGTTGCACGTTCCAACCTTTTACTGAATTCGATATTCAGTTCAATTCAATTCAATTCAACAGTAGTAATAATAATAATAAGAAGAAAACAGATCAAACAAGTATTACTCTTATTACAATTTAATTTTTGCCAATTCAGGTATAAATTCAGCTTGCGCCTCTTCCACTTGTATTGTACAAGAGGTAATCCAATCCTATCTATGGTAAAAATTCCGGCATTTAGTCGTTATAAGTTTATTACCAAGTATGCGCTTTAAATCCAAGATACGAAAGGTCGGAAAGCACAAAGTGTACGTTGCCATCAGCCCCTATAACTAATGGACCTAATTCCATATTGTCTTTGCGAGAATGAAAACATAATATATAGGATGTGGGAAATGTAATATAGTACCTTTTTTTTTCTATTGTTTGCAACTCTTTCAGATGAAAGCTGGCCCGTCTGACCTTCAGTCAGATGAAAATTGTGGTTGCTTTCGTTGCAAACCATAAAGAACAACTGTTGGCCCATCCGCCCAGAAGTAAATTTCCGCAAGCAACTTTTATTTACAAAAAAACATAAATTTTCCCCGCTCCACCCAGAGTCACAATTTGTCTTACCACCTTTTCTGCACATTGGATTTCACTTCGCTACTCGATAGTTTTCCGCGAAGTAGGAGCCCTTGTTTATACAGGAGGCCACAAACCACAGGGTGCGAACACTTGCTTTCCTGTATGCGTAAAGACCATTATTAATTTTCCGTGGCCGAATGAGAAATTCAATAGTGTAGAGAAAGTAATTTAACAACTATTTTCCCTTTCTTTATCTATTTACGTTTCTGTGAGTCTATGTGTTATTGATATTCTCAACCCTACCGTCAGCCTACCACATTTGCATAGTTACCAGGTACTGAGTCACTGGTTAGGTCAACAAGTGCAATCTGGATTTTTCAGGAAATCCTCTCTCTCTCTCTCTCTCTCTCTCTCTCTCTCTCTCTCTCTCTCTCTCTCTCGGATCAATCTCAGGACTATCGGAGGTGAGGCGAGGTGCTCTTTACAAAATGCAGTAGCATCAGTTCATGTGGTATTTATGACTTAAGGAGGTTCCTATAACTAGAATATGACGCTTGTCTGTTTGGCCGATGTAATTGCCCATACCTTTTCGAAGAGTTTTTAGAGTTGAGGAAGGAAATTCATTAGGTAATTGCGTGGATTAAACATTCCAGTCTATATAAGCCGTATAGACTAGACGTGAGCTCAAGTGCACTGAATTTTTAAGGAACCATGAGGTTTTATATAATTTTTGTCTGCGCAATGTGTGGGTGATTGTGTAAGTATTGGTAATGAACCTTACTAATTAACGTCAGACATTCTCTCTCTCTCTCTCTCGCTCATCTCTCTCTCTCTCTCTCTCTCTCTCTCTCTCGTCAACTTGAAAAGAATATTTGTACTGAATGGCATAAATGTTACAACGATACATTTTCATTGATGATTTTTTTCCTGACATTTACAGCGGACAGAATTCCCAGACATCCCAAATTCTGAGGAGTAAATATTTCCTTATGATATTTAAAAGATACCAAGACTAATTGCGTAAAAGCTAGTCACTGACAACTCTAATCTCTCCATAATTCGATTGACGTTCGCAGACTTCGATAGACAACTCTCATTTATATCATTCCAGTGGACGGTTGAGAGCCGTTGCGAACGCATACGTTAAATATTTGTTTCTTAACCTGCATCTCTTATTGCTCAGCATTTTTTTACGTTGATTTTTCTTATTTCTCGACTTCTGTGCTCTTTTATGCAAAATAGATTCCATTGCATAAATATATATAAACATATATAGTATATATATATATAGATATAGATATTAATATATGATATATATATATATATATATATATATCTATAAATATTCTATAAATATTATAGATATATATATATATATATATATATAGATATATACTATATATATATATATATATATATAGTATATATATATATATATATATATATATTATATATATATATATATATAATATATATATATAATAATATATAAGATATATATATATAAAAGTTATGTGAATGTTTTGAGCAGCATTTTTATCAACCATTCTACGTTGGTGGTATGTCCCCACATTCAGTAAACCACATTGGTACTCTGACAATATCGTGTGTCTCCTTAGATCATTTTTTGTTTTATGTATTATGATTCATAAAAAAAATTTGATGGCACTTTTACATTCTTCAGTATGGGAAATGCCATTTACCCCAAACAGAAGAAAGGAAGGTTCATGATCATGATAAGAGATACAAAACTTGAAGCCAAACACAAAGTTAGATTAAATTTTTATATACATTATTGTAATTTCAAAGCAACTGCGCAGAATATTGCAATGTAACATTTCATTCGTTCTACCGTAGCGTTCGTCATTCTACTTTTATTCTCCTGAGAAATTTCATCACTATTTTGCTTCATCTTTATATTTGCTCTCTCTTTCTTTTTGACATGGAAAGTAGGGAAATAATAATAGTCCCGAAGGAAGTCTCCAGAATTTTCTCAGTGGATGGGTTTACTGAGAGATATTCTCGGTCTTAAATGATTTTGTGTCAAAGATTTGAGGAACGGTTTCCATAATTGGCTATTTTGTTCCGACCTCTTTTCTTCTTTAGCTTTAAAGTTTAACTTCTTCTGGATATCCAATATTCGAAGGTGTATTTTTTGTCTGCTGGATACAATATTATTATTATTATTATTATTATTATTATTATTATTATTATTATTATTATTATTATTATTATTATTATTGTTATTATATCAAACAGACGAAACCCATTAACACGAAACAAGAGCACAGGGGCCCATTGACTCGACATTCAAGAGCTTCCAATGAATGTTGGTTTCAACCTCACCATCGTAGACCCCACACTGCATCTGTAACTGATCATGATAATTAGCCAGTGTTTTTTAACAACCTTGGGTGTTAGGGGTGTTAGAGCCCGCGACATCTGAGTGTCCTACCACGACACTAACCACTATACCAGCTATTCTTGAATAAACAGTGGTTGAACGCGAGAAGAATGTTTGGGCTGCAGCCACCAGCCAACTGCGTAAAATGTAACTTTTTTGAAACAATTCATATCTTGATGCTTTTCACTTACATTTTTTAAACGTAATTACATAGATATAGGAAATGTGATATAAAAACTTAGAATGACTCTCCTACTTATGTCTTTTCGACAAAAAAGACCCTTTTTTTTTTTTTTTTTTTTTTTTCTTACCGATTTAGAGGTTTCTTTCTGTAGAGTGAAATGGCTGAGCCATAACCGAAATTGATCAGTGCATATGGTTTGTGATTTTACGGCTTACATTTTTATGTCTTATTTCCATTCCTCTGTTTTAACTTTTAAGTTAGGAAGTTCCTGTGTTGTTTGAGCATCTCATTATATTTACCTCGACAGACAGAATCGATATGCCCTTTTTGCACCTGGAGAAACTATCCTTTGCCCAATTTTTCTGCCGATCTAACCATTGATAATACTAAGATGGAAAAAAAACGCCGTTTTCAGTTAAGAAACATCTGAGGTGAAATGACTTATCCTTATTTCTAATACAAATAGAGGTGTTTATCATCCTTTATATATATTAAGACTTAGTCTTAATTCGTTTATTGGATCCTCAAGAATGCCTCCGGATTTAATGTTTATAAGGAATCCGCGTTCTAACAATGACAACGATTGATCCTTATTTCCTTAAAAGAAAGTGGCTTGTTAGAGTCAGAGCGTTTAGTGGTTCCGAGTATTGGATACCTCCCTTTGTTCCTCTCGGTTACTCGAGGGGTTTCCCTTCAGCAATCACGGCTCACTCGTTTTGCCGTTTCTTTTATCCTTTATCCATCGTCGCTGTCAAAGCCATATTTTCCGTAGGTATAGTGTGTGAAGTTGAGTATTTCTCGGTAACCGGTAATGATTCCGATGTGTGCAGTGACATTTGACATTTTGTTATGCTTTCAATAACCATGATAGCGCCCCCTTCCCCCCCCCCCCCCACTCTTTTTTTCTTGGAATTCGTGAAAGGCTCATTTTCTATGCAAAGAAGCAAAGACTCCAAGGGCTTGACGACTATGTGATCATTCCGCTTTGAGAGAGTTCCCTTAACGTTACTAATGGTCGTTCTCGTTTTGTGTAAACGTCCTTCAAGGTAATAAGGTTTTCTTTTGCAAATAAATTAGTTGGAATAAGAGGTTTGCTTTTTAAGTATGAAGATAGGTCTCCTGGTATGGTTACTCAATGCGTCTAACGAAGGCACATTAACTCTCCATAGGGAAATGTACTTGATAAAGTATAGTGCCATACCTGATCTCTTTACCGTACAATTCCTTTACGTCGAGGAATATTTCCTTAAATGGCATCTTTTATGTCAAAGATAGTATACTTAGAACTTGTGACAGGCTTCTTTCAAGAGATTTTTTAAACAACACAAAGAATTTGTGTATCCAATGATTTGATTAGCTCTTTGTCTCAAACCTCTAGAGTAACATGTAAAGCTTTGTTGCAGCATCATGGGTTTTCCCTACACTTAGTACTTAACTCATCCAGCCTTTGATCAGAGCGAACAAAATTTTTACTAGTGTAAAATTAATTTTTAAGGTTCCACCCCGAATAATTCAGTAATGCCACATTTTTAGTTTCCTGTAGAGGAAAACTATTGTGCCGGCTTTGTCTTTAACTCCGCCCTCAGATCTTAAAATCTTTACTGAGGTTAGAGGGGGTGCAAATTGCTATGTTGGTCATTACACCACCAATCATCAAACATAACAAATTGCAGCCCTCTAGCCTCAGCAGTGTTTATTTTATTCAAGGTGAAAGTTAGACATAATCGTACTTCTGGCAGCGCTATAGGTACTAACAACTTAGGACACGATTAGCCGAAGAAACTTCGGCACATTTTTACTTGTTTGCACAGTCTCCAAAATACTATGTGATCCACTGTCGATACATTTTTCCATTTGTTTTTAACTTTTCTGGTTCTCTTATCCACATGATTTTTCAGGATAGACGTGTTTAAATTATCGTATGAATTTGCAGGCTTGCATTTCTTCTCTTCTTGATATGTGTATTCATTGGGTTTTCGTGATATAACTCGAGTAAGACAAGCTTATTGGTAGTGTTTCAAGAAGTGGAGCAGCTATTTGTGAATGTGTATCTTGATACATCTCTCTCTCTCTCTCTCTCTCTCTCTCTCTCTCTCTCTCTCTCTCTCTCTCTCTCTCTCTCTTCGTTTGTGCGTATATGGATGTTTGTGTACATAAGGATAGGCCATTTAATTTTATATGCATTTGTGTATAGAAATGTGTGGTAAGGAACACATTAATGTCCAATCGCCGTGAAGTACGAATGGAAAATACCAGTGTTGTTTATGCAGATGTTTTTTGTAAGGTAGCCTGAATGATGAGAGGTTCGCATCTTCTTGCCGTAAGGAATTAGAAATGCAATTCCAAAAGGCAGCTTGGTAACTTTTTGCTAATGGTATGTTTGATCGTAATGGTTATCATTTACATCTTTATCCCTTTAGAATGTCATTTCCTTATATTTCATTCGTCTTTTGAAAAACTTGGTGTTTTTTATGCATATTTACGTTATGTTATAGAAGGAAACAAATGTTCGGTATTGGTGTTGCTGGTGAAGTAAGATTTGTGAAACTAGTGGAGACAGTCTTTTTTTTCGGTTAATTTTATTTATGTAATCAATCAGCTTTTCGATGTAATAAAAATTCCATTCACTTTGAACACCCTTCATTTACTTTTAAAATGTTTACTCTTGTACTTCGATGGTATTTTGCGATTACATATTTTGATGCAATGCGTAATACCTTTTTAGTATTACGCATTGCATCAGTGTTCTATAATACGTTACAGAAAATTTTGCCGTGTACTCTGCTCTTATGACGTAGTGTGCAACCACAATACTTTAGATTAATTCCGATTAAGATAGGAAAATGGTCAGTTATATATTTCTGCAAATTATTAATTTCATTCATAACTCCTTCCTCATAGTTGTGAGTGAATTTCTCGTGCATTATTCTAATCACGCAGATGTTGACTTTTACACGAATAATGAATAAGAGATTTGCGATCTTTCAAAAGGGAAAACCTTCATATATAAGGCTTTGCAGGAAGTGATGGCCTCATTAAGCTTATTGACAAGGCTTCATCCCAAAATCTTATCACAGAATATGATGATCCGCCCAGATGAGGATTATGAACATGGGGAAGCTGCTGAAGGTAGGAAATGGCCGTTGATTTAGGTTGTAATGAGGGTTGGTGAAATCAGTTGTGCAGAAAGACTTCGGTGGTGTTGGTAATGGTGCAGGTGCAAATGGTGATGGCGGTGACAGTGGGGTTGATGATATTATGGGCAAAATATACAATATGACGTTTCTGCCATGAAGACATCCATTCAATAAATGAAAATGTCAAAGCCACTATTGTTACAGCGGCGCTGTAATTGTGTTTTCAATTAATTCTAGTACTCCCATTGATGAATTTGACCCTCGTTCAGTTATATAATAAATAAGATAAATTACATGGAATTGAAAGCAGTAATTAGCGTTACACTCCACCACTCAATACCGGTCTGGCGAGGGAATAGGAAATTGCATTCAGTGTCCCTATGAAATATTATTCACAAACGTTTAATATCACATGGAATAAATAGTTCATTGTTCCAGAAAGTAATTAATGAAGGTCGTTATCGTAGATGACTACGAATTATTGCCATTTGTTTTCAGACATAAGATTGGAGGGAAGAAGACAATGGAAACAAACTTGGTTCTCTTTCCATACTATTTCCTTGATTTTATTTCACTTTTTCTACTTTTACGTTTATTTCCTTTCTTACACATACACACACACACATACATACATACATATATATATATATATATATATATATATATATATATATATATATATATATATATATATATATTACATATATCACCATCAGCTATTTGATAATTTGATAATGTTCAAATAAGAGTACATAAATCAGAAGTTATAAAAAAAAAAATACCGAAAAAATATTATTCAAAATATTATTGCTCCCTCATGCTATTGTTTAGTATTGACATCCTGTCTAACGAAAGGGATTTAAACTACAAACACACACACACACACACACACACACACACACATATATATATATATATATATATATACTATATATATATATATATATATATAGATATATATATATCTATATATATATATATCTATATATATTATATATATATATATATATATATATATATATATAAATATAATATATATAGATATATATATATATATATATATATATATATATATATATATATATATATATATATATATATATATATATATATATATCTATATCTATATCTATATATATATATCTATATATATATATATATATATATATATATATATATATATATATATATATATATATATATATATAGGGCTTGTGCCTTGTATGATAAGGCGGCCCTATGAGGTAATGTTAGACTAGCGATAATCTATACGCTAAGTCGGTTGGTATTGCACTTCCATCTTCAATGGAGTGTCTGGGGTTTTGTAGATCACTTACGAAGTCGGTATTATCTTTACGACGATGTGTTAAACTCATGGTTCGGTGAGGCTTATTGTAGAAAACACTAAGTATAAAAATAGATATATTTCTTCTGAAGTTTTACATGCTGAAGATCAAGATATGATTGTACAAGTCTATAATAACGATAGCTTGATCGCTTCTGCAATGATAATGGCTAATCCTATTCCTCTACATGATAAAGCTTAGGTAAAGAGGTAGGCAGGTTCTAATGACGATAGCTAACTCTGTTCTGCCTGTCTACCATCTCTGTTACAAGTTATGAAGGAACAGACAGTAGTTCGACATATGAACATACTATCAGATGACTAGTTTCATACGAACACACAATCGAATGAGACACGCTACAGATCACGTAGGCCGTTTGAATAATAGGTCGGGTAGTTGTCTCAAGCAGGGAGCTTGGACTAATGTTATAAACAATTGAATGACTACAGGTGACGGCATGTTATCTTAGCCTACATAACTATTGTATACGTCATCTTTAGCGTCTCTAGTCCTTGATCACATTCTGCCAAGCAATCTGGTTGACCTCTTTAGTTTTGTTTAGACTTTTATATATATGGACTAACATTACCAAATTTGTTATTATGTAAACACTTACATCAGCTCGGTCAGCTACCAAAACCAACCACTGAATATTACTCAAAACTTGACTTGGCATTTGACTATAGGAGTTGTGATAGAACACTATGTGAATATATATATATATAAGTAAATAAAAATTCATGGTGGGGTACATGAATTGATTCAAGTAATAAAATATAAAACAATGATATTGTAAATAATAGTGATCACATGATACATATAATGATACAGTTTTTCACTTCATATCATTAAGATACATATGCTACAGAAAATACTAATGTACTCTGATAATTGCATAGAATGAAGATTAACATGATAAAAATCATATTTTAAAACTGATAAAAAAAGTTCATATATGAATTGATAAAATATTAATGTTTATGCTGATTGATTCGTTGATTTTTATGCTAAATGTTATATATCTGATTCATTAATCAATATACTAACTCATAAATAACTGCAGATATTGGTAAGAAAAAAGGTAACAGATTGATATAGGCTACCTGATTTGTTATACATATGTATATGGATTCATATAATTATGATTAATATATGTGCACTTTAAATAGATTCCTATTGCGTACACGCAAAGATATATTTTAGATTCTTTTATTTATGATCATTTATATAAGAGATTCCTATTGCGTACACGACAAAAAATATATTTCGATTCTGTTATTTATGATCATTTATAGATATAGGATACATGATACTTTATATATATAGGATACATGACCGAGGTTATACTACTTCACTTTTAACTAGCTTTCGAACCACTTTTCGTCCATTACACAGTTTCCAGACAACCACCTTTAGCCAATGAAACGGCCTTTTCAATGGTTAAAACAAGGGGAAAATTTGCCTGGGCGGGTCCAACGTTCTAGTTTTGCGCTCATACTTATTCTCTGCATCCTAAGCTACACGATTACGTTCGCGATGAAAAAAAAATCATCCCAGCACGAGTCCTTCGCCAGCAAAGTAGAGTTGAATATCCTTCGGGTCGTAATTGTCGGAAGTATGTCCCTTTTGTAGTCGAATTCCGACAACCGCTGGAGCGTTCCGCATTAAAACGAGATTAACGACGAGATACGGTGTCGGTCGAAGAAGTCCATGAAATTCCTTTCACATTGTAGGCGGTTGTTACTTGACTGTAGTCGTCCGTGCGACGAACGATTTTTTGAAGTGCTATGTGAAACTCTCGTACTGCAGGATACTGTAACCGGTTCCATTAATCAGCCTGCAAGTGAAATTATACTTGTCACAAGGGCAAAGTAAATTCAGACGACATCCAAATACAGGGGAGGGGAAGAGAGCCATTTAGACCAGACTTAACCCACATGAATTCGCTGATATTTCGGAATTCAAAAGAGTCCGCTGTACAAACTTTTTTATCCATGGCATTAACAATGAGTGAACCTATCCAGGTCTATGATGGACTTGTAAAAATATCCAGAAATTATAAAAAAAATAAATAGATATCATTACGAATCTCAAAGAAAATTCGATATTACTGGTAGTAAGTTACTAGACAAAGAAGTGGAAAACGGAGCTAATTGTAAGATTGCCAGGCAACATAAGAGTCAAAGAGAAGATTAATCATGATTCTATGTGCCCTAACAAAGTTTAATATTCAATTTTCTCGTGCGATCCTCTGAGGTTAATTTTTAAACTTTATTAATAGGTAGGAGATGCAACGAAAAAAAAAACCCCCACTATGTAACTAATTTCTAAATAAACTTTAGGTTTTTTTTCAAGAAAATGTGACATATACCCATGAATGTTTTACTTGAATTGTAATAAGCTAATGTTGCAAGTAAATAATCCATATCCATATCGTGATACTTCTAAATGTCTATGAGGTTCAGAAAAAATTAATTCATTTTGATGTTATAGAAAATTCTATTTCCTTATTATTAATTTTAAAATGATTGCAAGTTGCATTGCGCATACCGATAGACACCGTACCTAATGTCTCCTTGCCCATGAGAAGTCGGGCTAAGCATTACCTGTCTCCAGTCAATCTGCTTTTGCAAGCAGAGACGACACACAGATGAAGCCTGTGTAAGCAGATTATTGAGGTTAAAAGGAACAAATGCTGATACGGCAATGATGACGTCGTCACTTGGCAGGAGATGCTCTCAGCCAGCTAAGAGTTACGTTACTTGCTGTAAGAGATACGGACTTAGTATTTTCAAATGATATTTTAGTGTTTTAATTCTCCACCCGCATGAGAAGAATGGTCTGAAAAAAAAAAAAAAACAACAGTACCAAAATGAACAATATATTAGTTCATGTTGGCATTATGTTAAATAAATAAATATTCCTTATTCAAACTATATGAAAAGGTTTCCATACAAATTCTATATATATTATTAACCCTGTATAAGATTCATATAGGATTATTTCATAGATAACATTTTCACTTCTAGACTTCCTGACTTTTAAAATCTCTTTTATTTTATTTTTTTATTTATTTATTATTTATTATTATTATTTTTATTTATTTATTATTTTTTTTTTTTTTTTTTCATTGACTACGAAAATAAATTACCGGGACAGACATATGTCAGTAGGTTTTGGATATGTGTTTGAACTTTTAGCTTATTTGTCATTACTAAAGCGTTAAGTTAGAGTTCAAATCTTTACGCATATATATTTAGATATTTAATTAACCTACGAATATAAATCACCGGGACAGACAATATGTCGGTAGGTTTTGGATATGTGTTTGAACTTTTAGCTTATTTGTCATTACTAAAGCGTTAAGTTAGAGTTCAAAATCTTTACGCATATATAGTTTAGATATTTAATTAAACCTATGGTTACGTTTTGCTTATTGATTTTATCGTGATTCCTTTTTATTATAATTTGTAACCCTTCCGACTTCTTACGGAGTGTATTATATTGACTCCACTTGTATCCATATTTATTTTATTTTTTTATATTTATTTATTTATTATATTTTTTATTTTTATAAGTATATTTGATAAATTAATGGTCTTGGACTTGAATATGTGGAAAAGGTTTTGTTCTCAGCGGCAGTAACCAGTATAAGGCTACTTGCGGCATCAATTCTATAGATACAAGATATAAACAAAATAAAGTATTTAAAACCGCGAGAACCGCTATAATCCAGTTCGGATCCAACATCACGAGTTGTAACTCGTAAGACATTGACACTTCCTATTTAATTATCCGTTATTCTACCAAACCGATTGACTCTGGGGTGATAAAATATATTATTGGTTTTCTTAATGGAAAGGAATTCACACAACGTGTTAAGGAGATTATTATTGATTTACACCACCCGAGTCACAGATTATTATGTGTTGAATTCCATATTTATTGATTTAGCATCATAAATATTCGTAACGCACTCAATTGCGGTGTTTGTTTTTAGTGCTATTAATTATATATAACGTGTCAAGGAACTATTAACACTAAGAAGTGTTTATTCCCTCTGTCAGACTCGTAATTCTGTTAATAATTCTACGTATATTCTTTCAAGGATTGATTTGGCACAGGATAGGCTCCTAAACTGACAGGTGTCTTAGTGTATCCTTGTTTTCATGACACATGTTACAATTAGTTATGTGCTTTTTATACTGTAAGCATTGTAGGCCAGTAAAATAGTGATTTGGCTTTCTGTGACATACTATGGAACCTGGATGACGGAATGCAACCAGTTTATGACGATTGGTATTACTACCTGGTCGTTAGTCATCTGTGTGTTCTTCGGGTTTTCCTCGTCACAGACCTACATATAATATTACATTTGATTACATTATTCTGATACACATACTTTAAATGTAGTTTTGCTTTAGGGTTTCTGCCTCAAAAAGTGTTTATTGTTTTTGCTTATTCCACTGACCCTGTTTCCGTTTCGAAGTGTTTATTGTTTGGTGTTTATTGCTGCTGACTCTGTTTCCGTTTCGAAGTGTTTATTGTTTGGGTTATGTCTGTTGACTCTTGCTTTGTTCAGTTTGTAACAGTTCTGCGCTCCAACCCAGATATTCAATGCTCGCGATCTCTTGGGTTAAGGAATTTTCTTGTTTAGATACGGGTTGGTTTTAACAAATAGGCACGGATGTTTCTATATTATTTAGTCTAATTAATGGTTCTTTGCAGTATGGTGCGGGATTGCGGGATAATGCGTCAGCTATGATAATTGCTTTCCCAGATAGATATCTTATCTTGGCTCCAAAGACCTGAAGATCATTTGTCACCGAGTTCCTTTTGGACTGTGATTAAAGCCTTTGAAAAACTCGGTAAAGGACTCATGTTCAGTAAGGACTTTATCAGGATGCCATAGGTATTATGAACTTAAAATGTACTAGTGTTAAAGATACCTAGCCCTTCCTTGCCTATTACTGCATATTTACTTTCAGAGGGCTTAGTTTACATGAATAAAAAGCTATAGGAAAGAACTGTTTATCATATTGCTGAAGTAGTATACCTCCTTACCCCTTGGTCTGAGGGCGTCTGTTGCAATAAAAAAAAAATTCCTTATTTAAATCAGGGATTTTTTAAGTTAGGTAAGCTGCATTATTCCGCTTTTAAGATATCGAACGCCTGTTGATGCTTTTTAGACCATAATAAATCTACGCTCTTCTTCGTAAGATCTGTTAAAGGAGCTGTCATGATTGAAGAGTTACATATTTGCATACGATTGTAATACCCACTACAGCGCAAAGTGCTGTATCCCCCTTTTACGTTAATAAGTACCGGAAGTTATGAATAGCGACACCTTACCACGGACTACTTTAAGACCTTGACTAGACACATAAAACCTAGATAAACATGTTCGGTTTTAAAAAAACTCACATTTAGATCATTTTACTCTGAGATTATTTGTCTTTGTCTCTGTAGCACTAGCTCTACTTTACGTGAATGTCACTTTAAGGTATTAGAAAAGATTATAAGACCAAACCAATAGGCATGTAGAGTATCCCCTAAAGTCTCCAAACACTATATTGTAATTGGGACGCAACGTAAGCCGGAGGCATACGTAAAAATTGATAATGTCCCCTGAGTGTGCTGAAAACGGTGTATGAGGTACAATCACTTAGGTAATGGTATCTGGTAAAAGCATTTAAGTAAGTCCAAGTTGGTCGAAAAAAAAATTTATTCTAACCTAACAGAGATAAGATGTCGTCGGTACATCGCACTGGAAACTATCGGAAGTCGTTTCCTTGTTTAAGCGACAGTAATCTGCGCAGATACGCCAAGTCCGATCTTTTATGGCATGACGTTTGAGGGAAAAATTATATGGGCTATTTGATTTCCTAATGGCTCCTATTACTAACATTTTTCAACTTCGTCATTTATCTCTATTTTAAAATTTCATTGAGAATCTATACGAAGGTACGTAAATAGCTTTATGTTTGCCTTAGACCGTGTTTTGTTTTCAATGACATCCGTTTTTCTCCAGAGATCACTCCGCTAGTGGAGAAACTTCCTGGTATTCAGGTAGAAGATAAAAAAAAAAAAAATTCTGCTGAATCACCTCTGCTTGAATGACTTTACGGATATTACTTTAGATAGATTATCAGAGAGATTCATCCACGACTGGTTGGGCGTGATTAAAAATTAGCAACAATAAAAATGCGATATTTATAACTTCCGTATACACGATATGTATACTTTTTAGAGCTTTGTTCGCGGAAATCGTTATATTTCAGAGTGTCGGGAAGGATTAAAATTTCATTCCAGCAAAGTCTTTTTACACGCACTAAGACATTCGAGGGTGCATGCTTCTCGAGATTTTGCGTGCAAAGTACGACTGCGGTTGTGGGAGAATTCTGTTGGGTCATTTGAACAATGTTACGATTTATGAGACAAATGTATAGTTCCTTTATATAAGTTATTATTTGATTAACTGTCTCATTTTTGTTCAAACGGATTTTACTATGTTTGAAGGTTTATAGGATTTTCCTTTGATAAACACGCCTTATTTTTTCAGGATGTAAGTAATATATTTTGTATACCCCTAGATGGATCTTACAATTACACTACATATAAAGATCAATGTTTTTTATAACTATAGAGGTATCTGTAAGCGCTCGCTTATCCGGACTTCTCATTAGGAAGTTCGAACCAACAGACGGTGAGTCCGTAAATACTGGTAATTAATTGTACTAAAGGAATAAATAAGATATTCTAATTTTTACGGCGCGTACAGTCGGGCTTAATCCACCAGTATTTATTATAACTTAATGTATTAAAATTAAACGAAAACCTGCTCTGATTACTTATACGGTCGTGTGTTTCATAGGAAAAATCCTTTTTAATTCAAAAAGATATTGGTATGAACCAACATCGCTTTTCCCCACTCTGCTAGAGTCGCTTATTGTGTGGAATTTGCTATGTTTTGAACACTTCGGCAGTTTTTGACTAACCTTGACCGCTTGACTAGGTGACACAGTAACCGAGTTTGCTTGTTTGATTCTGAAAGGCTACTGTTTCTATTTCTTTTGTAATAATTAGGATCCTTCTCTTTATTACCATCGGCACGTATTGTGTGTTTTTAGCATTTGTTGCTGGTTACGTATAAAGCAATGAATGACGAACTATTAGGAACTGAGCGATTACTAATAAGACAAGTTATCTCTACTGTATTCAATATTAACTGTTTGTACTTCATTCTTTGCTAAAATTTGAAATAGTGAGGGATCCTGGTCAGCGCATTTAGCCTAATGAAAGTTTTTTATAGGCATGTTATTCCTTGCAATCCAGCCATATTTTTAAAGTTACGTTGAGTCATTGAGGTTCGATATTTTATATAACTCAAAAAACTCAAGGCTAAAACTGCGATCGGGACTTGCAAAGGAGCGTTTATTGTCATGACCCGAAATAGTGTTACCTCTAATTTATATAGATTTGTACGGGTGTTCCACTTGTTTTTGTGTGTTTTCTAATCACTACGGTGCTTAACGACCCTATCCTATGTATAAATACAGACGTCCACTGCGTAAAAGCAGAGTCACTGTTTAATATGATTTGTTACGTAAGGGATTAATAATCACCCAAAATGATAAAATTAACATAGTATATGATTATGATATTTCAGTAGAACTTCTGGAAACAGACACTCAAAGATAAAAACTCGCAGTAGCGAAATCTCAATGATATAGATAATTTCTGTAAAAAAGTAAGATTAAGAATGTCTCGTAACTTCAGCCACAGGAATAACGAAATTCGACCTGCAAAGGAAACACTCAAAGTTACTCCAAATGAATAAAAAATTGTACTTAGCTTGCTTTTGTGGGAAGTCACGGTGTTCCGATAACGACACACGGCTTGGTCCTCCTTCTCTATTTAGCGGACGACCTGGTGGCGGCTTCAGTTTCCCCGTGCGCGTTGTTTCGATGATTCGAGCCCTTGAAAATCCGATGCTGCAGACGCGTTTCGGTTTGTTTCTTGCAGTGCCGGAAACGCTCACTAACGATGTTTTCTTAAATGATTCTAATGAGAGACGAAGCTTCCGTTGCCGTAGGAAAATGACACGTCGGTTTTGTTTCTTGAAGTTATTCACTAAACAATGATACTAAGTTGCTTGAAGAATCTGTTGCTTTCGTCGTCGTTGACTTCATGATTTATTATTCTGTTTTTTCTTCGTAGGACGTTGTAGAGTTCTTCTGGTCCGCTGGCCACCAATATTAGGGCTTGTGCCTTGTATGATAAGGCGCCCTATGAGGTAATGTTAGACTAGCGATAATCTATACGCTAAGTCGGTTGGTATTGCACTTCCATCTTCAATGGAGTGTCTGGGTTTTGTAGATCACTTACGAAGTCGGTATTATCTTTACGACCGATGTGTTAAAACTCATGGTTCGGTGAGGTTCTTGTAGAAAAACACTAAGTATAAAAATAAAAAAGATATAATTTACTTCTGAAGTTTTACATGCTGAAGATCAGATATGATTGTACAAGTCTCTAATAACGATAGCTTGATCGCTTCTGCAATGATAATGGCTAATCCTATCCTCTACATGATAAAGCTTAGGTAAAGAGGTACAGGTCTTCTAATGACGATAGCTAACTCTGTTCTGCCTGTCTACCATCTCTGTTACAAGTTATGAAGGAACAGACAGTAGTTCGAACATTATGAACATACTATCAGATGACATAGTTTCATACGAACACACAATCGAATGAGACACGCTACAGATCACGTAGGCCGTTTGAATAATAGGTCGGGGTAGTTGTCTCAAGCAGGGAGCTTGGACTAATGTTTATAAACAATTGAATGACTACAGGTGACGGCATGTTATCTTAGCCTACATACTTATTGTATACGTCATCTTTAGCGTCTCTAGTCTGATCACATTCCTGCAAGCAAGCTGGTTGACCTCTTTAGTTTATTTTAGACTTTTATATATATGGACTAACATTCCATATTTTTATTATGTAAACAATTACATATATATATATATATATATATATATATATATATATATATATATATATATATATATATCAGCCTCATTTCTACCACTATATTTCAGTTATTTAAATTAAATGGTGAATTGAGACACAGGAAGAACTTCCAGGGAATCTATTCAGAAAGCTCTTGACGAGACCGATGAAATAACAGGTGTATGAAGATCACTTTGGAGAATTCAGTCTTCTGTGCTTTTCATCGCCGAATGATAAGTCTCTATTTATTGAGAATACAATCAATATTCGTTTAAGATGGATCATGCCTTGGCCGTACGAACGCTTGAATTCGATAAATATGATCGCATCATGATATCAAGGACACCTATTGGAATCCCCCGCAAAGGGGTAGTACTATCAGTGCACCTCACGCGGCGCACTGTAAGCATTACTTTGTGTTATTTGCAGCATCCCTTAGGCCCCTAGCTGCAACCTCTTTCATTCTTCTTACTGTGCCTCTGTTCGTATTATATTTCTTCCTTCTTACTTTCTACCCTATCCTAACAGTTCCCTCTCAGCGCTGAATGACCTCGTAGGTCCTAGCTTGGCTTTTGACCTAAATTCATATCCCAATAATCCAACGTATTGGTGTCTTTCCTTCTCTGTATATCTTCCAAGGCACTTTATGTAGTTTGTTGGCTATTGATTAATTAATAGCTCACCAGACTCCCCGTCTTTTTTCTCCGTAGAAGGGCAGTGCCGTCAGTGCACCTCTCGGGGTGCACTGTAGGCATTACTAAAGGTTCTTTAAGAGTCCCTTCGGTCCCTAGCTGCAACCCCTTTCATTCCTTTTACTGTACCTCCATTCATACTATAATTTTTTCCACCTTGCTATCCACCCTCTCCTAACGATTATTTCATAGTGCAACTGCGAGGTTTTCCTCCCGTTACACCTTCCAAACCCACCCAATCTCAATTTCCTTTCCAGCGCTGCATGACCTCAAAGGTCCCAGTGCTTGGTGCTTGGCCTAAACTCTATACTCCCTTTTGTTCCTCATCCTTTTTGAAAGAGGAAGAGGTTAAAAATGACTGTTTCGGATGAATCTTAATGTGGTAGTACTCAAACCTGAATGGAAGGAATTCAGCAGAACAAAAAGCCACTTCTCGAAAGAGTATATTTTTATGATTCAAAAGACTTCTTGGAAAACGTTATGAATCCAAGTTCTGTTCCACAATCAACAGTATTTGGAGGAAATCGAGAAGAAAAATTAGGATTTATTATAAATGCCTTAAGAATTCCGATATTTTGGGATGAATCCGACAGATGGCAAATCAATTATGTCAATATTTAGGAAACATTGTGAGCAATGTTATCGAATTTAGATTAAGGAAAGGTAATATTTTAAAGCGAATATAACCGGTCAAGTTCTTTGGTACGATTTCTGTGGTCGGAAGGCGGAGCTTCTTTATTGGGAGAAAGAAAGTCAATAATTTGTGGTTATCTGAGAGAGAGAGAGAGAGAGAGAGAGAGAGAGAGAGAGAGAGAGAGAGAGAGAAAGAGGGATAATATATTATATATATATATACTATATATATATATATATATATATATATATATATGTGTGTGTG
>NC_087203.1:95887465-95895637 GCF_015104395.2 Macrobrachium nipponense
GAATCGGCCTTAATAAAAGAGAAGCAGGTAATGAACATCTCAAAAGGGAATTGGACATCAGACATCGTCGACGCAGTGTTCATTCAACCAACGAACTTAAGAAGATTAAAGGAAGATTATCAGCGGGGGTGACCTAAATTGGCTTACTTGTGGACGAATCTCTTGGTATAAATACCACCTTTTCTGTAAACTTTTCTCATCATATACCTGAAGAGAGAGACAGCAGTCTCTGAAATATAGTATTTTCTCTCTACATTTTGGGGTGTTTTTATGGGCCCCTTTTATTAGATATATATATATATATATATATATATATATATATATATATATATATATATATATATATAAATATATATATATATATATATAGAGAGAGAGAGAGAGAGAGAGAGCAGAGAGAGAGAGAGAGAAAGATTTTGCACTATTTCGTATTTGAAGCATAATTATTCTAGTCTTGTTCGATCAATTATTAACTAAACCATTAATTAGAAAAAAAAGGTACTTAAGTCATTTTATCCCTTTATATTGTTTTTATCGCCTATAAGATGTTTACACACCACATTTTCTGCCTGGCGAAAATTACCGAAGCGAAGGCGAAAATTAGGAAGTTGAAGGCAAAAAATAAGAAGTGATGCGAATTAGGAAGCGGTGGCGAAAAATAAGAAGAGGGCGAAAAATAAGAAGAATCTGATCGGAAAAAAATGAAGTGAGGGCGAAAATAAGAAGCGAAAGCGGAAAATAAGAAGTGAAGACGAAAATTTAGAAGTGAAGTCGAAAAATAAGAAGCGAAAGCGGAAATTAAGAAGTGAAGGAGAAAAATAAGAAGCGAAAGCGGAAAATAAGAAGTGAAGGCGAAAATTAAGAAGTAAAGGAGAAAAATAAGAAACGAAAGCGGAAAATAAGAAGTGAAGGCGAAAATTAAGAAGTGAGGGCGGAAAATAAGAAGCGAAAGCGGAAAATAAAAAGTTAAGGCGAAAATTAGGAAGCGAAGGCGAAAATTAAGAAGTGAAAGCGAAAATTTCTCGTTAATTTGATCTCACCTTTGCGTCGGTAAATACATCCGTGTCCTCTTGCCTCTTTATAAAAGGGAGCGAAAACGCTGAATAAAATATCCTAGCAACCTGCTGCAGGAACATTTCAAATGGAACATTAATTTGTATTACTTGTGGATAGCTAGTTTAACCCAAGTCTGGAAATCGTTAACCTTGCATGCTATGTTGTCCGTCAAGGTTTAAGTAAAAGTTCACTTTTAGAAGCTTCGTGTTATGGCGTGATTTACTTTTGACCTCACATTAATTGCGTGGAGAATAATATGATAGTCGTGGCAGCATCGTTAGTCGCGAACATCCTCCCTTATTTATTATATTACGTTGACCTCTTCGTATCATCATCATCAATATTAAGAAATTTGGGGGGTTGCTGTTGTCGTAGCCTAAACCTCACATTTCATCACTTAATTATTGTTATGAACATAAACGACATAGCCGTTATCCATGAGAAACTCAAGTTTATTATCAGCATTTTTTTTTCACTTTTTCTATTATCGACACGAGTATGTTTATCATTACAGTTAACGTACCAATTGTGACCTTCGAATATTAGTTACAGCGATCAATCTTGAAGCGTTCAGTTAAAATTTTCTTGTTCAGTCACTAATAAAAGAATTGATATCCAGTAAATAAGTTTACAACCGAATGTAATGCCTTATCTAATTCTCTCTCTCTCTCTCTCTCTCTCTCTCTCTCTCTCTCTCTCTCTCTCTCTCGTGCGTTTAGTTACGTCTGATGTCATTCTGAAACAAATTATATATTATATAATATATAAAGATAAAATACACCTGGACTTGTTTGAATTCTAGATTTAGTTTTTATTCTGTGATTCTTTTCCACCTTGTTTATAGTTTCAAAGTAAATCAGAATTGGGAATTTGATGAATGCGTTCCACTAATAAAACATTTTTAAATCAGAAAGATGGAAGATATTTTGTTTTGTACTTACACGCTTAAACCTAATGGAATAGTTAGTATTTCACCTTCAAAATTAATAAATAGGTCTGAGATATTTCTTGCATCGTTTGTTTTCTGATAAGTTTCCTGTGAAAACTTCTATTTTTTTTTGTTTTTTTTTTTTTTTTTATAGATTTTTTATACTGACTACATAGATTTTATATTGACTAACGCTCTGGTTATACCTAGTACAATTTTGTTTGTGATTACAAATGTTTTAACTATCTGTCTCTCTCTCTCTCTCTCTCTCTCTCTCTCTCTCTCTCTCTCTCTCACACACACACACACACACACACACACTGTATGATTTCATTTTGCTATTTTGCTGTATTGTTGCATAATGGAAGTTTTTTTGCGTACGTAAACGTTTTGAAATACTATTCCTGAATTTTATATTAATTGCGGTTGGAGTATTCCAAGGATTTCAAGAATTCATTACCAATACCGTGTTCCATAGAATTTGATTTTTTTGCGTCACCCTTATTTGTTGGAAAATGGGTAAAGTCCGTTGCACCTCAGGCATTATTCCTGCAAACGTGTTATCTTCGTGGTGGTAAAGAAATAATGATAATATGGTGAAACTGAAGTGCGAACTCATGTACAATGGCTTGCCTGTATAATGCGAATAATTTCCACGGTGTAGCATAAATGAAATGTGAATATTATCAGTAATTCCACTGTATGCTTAGATCAGCCGAGTTGGTTGAGCTATGTAAGCAGGTGACATGTGTTGAGTTCAGGGACTTGACCTCGAAAAAATGAAATTTGTATCAGAATATACCGAAGTGTATACTTTTCGTACGTCAGGAATGTATATTCCTTTCTGATTATTATTCGGGGCAGTTTTATATCTTGTTCGTCACGGGCCTCAAAAATAATGTTATTTTACAGATATTTCTTACGTCGTTTTGCAGGCTACATCTTTAACATTCTCTGCATATGCTGCATTCTGTTCAATCGAAAAGGACGTATTTTAAGGCCTAAACAGTCCTTGCTTCTCTTAGGAAAGTTACAGTGAAAGAAATAATTCGTCCAAAACTTTCGCCAGGGGAGAATAAGTTTTTGCCTTGAACGTTGTGTCCATCTACAAGCGAGGAGAAAAAATGAGAGAGGAGACGAGAGAGAGAGAGAGAGAGAGAGTAGAGAGAGAGAGAGAGAGAGAGAGAGAGAAGGGGGGCAAGATGTTTCTGCTGCGTAAAATTCTGTTTCCGGATATTGCTATTACTTTGTAATGGCTACAATTAATGCACCATTACTTTCATATATTATTAGGGGAAGTCTGTTCGGCGCATGCAAAGCACTGAAATTCTTCCGAATGAAAGCCACTTGCTGTATATGAATTTTCAAGTTATCTCGAACAATTTTTTGAGTTCACGTTAGTTTTAAGCTTATCATTTATTCGCTGTTCCAGTTTCTCGAGAAACATAGACGAATTTTGTGTACGTTATCAGTAGTAGCTAGAAAAGATTCATGGGACTGGTTATCTTACGTTCTGATTTCTGATTTTCCAAGGGAGTGACAGTAAAGGTAGAGGCCGAGTATATAACACTAACAAATTTATTTGGTTACATTGCAGAATGTTTATTTCATTCTTTAACGGGATTGCAATAAAAAAGATTATCATCATCTCACTGAGCGGGAAATCAAAATCTATATTTTTCAAGAAAGTTACAAGTAGAAAGTCTAAAGGTTAACTTCATGGACTGTTAGAGTGGTATTTAAATTAATTGTTATTAAATTATAATAAAAATAGGGGGCGTACCATATTTTAGGGGTTTAGAAATCACTTATTTGGCTGATAGAGTTAGTACTTACAGATCATGGCATGGGTTACATTATCTTACAGAATCTCAATTGCCTTTGAGGGATCTTGGAAGAATTGTAATTTAAGTGTAAATTAACACACAGTAGCAATCAAAGTATATCGCTTGTCTTATATTGACTGTGCATCTAATTACACATCAGCGACTTCACTACATTATCTCGATTACAGTTAAGATTTTGTATTTGCATTTGACTTTATATTTTTTGTGGATATTAAATGTATGTACGTGATTATGAAAATTATCCAAGTTTTAATGCTCTCTCTCTCTCTCTCTGGCTTCTCTCTCTATCTCTCTCTCTTTTGTCCTCGCTATTATGGATGGATACAAACGTTGAAGTCCAAAAACTTCTCCCCTGGACGAAAAATTTGAAAGAAGGTGACTGAACAGGAAGCGAAAAGTTTTGCTTTTGTTTCTTTCTCCGCATTCGTGGCTCGTGATAGTTTTATTTCTCCCCGGTTTGCAGTTATGTCTCTGCAAGAATCTCAGCTATTCCGTGCACAGTGGCCTTCTGTCTGCAGCATTCCGTGCTCAGTGGCCTTCTGTCTGCAGCTATTCCGTGCTCAGTGGCCTTCTGTCTGCGCGTGCTGAGTTTCAATGCCATTATAAGTATTTCATGTAAGAGAAACTTTTTGAGATTCATTCTATTTAGTTATATCACGAGCAGATTTTGACATGAGCATACTACCATATTGTATGCATTACTCCGGTTGAGCCGTAAATCCAAAGCACTAGAATACATATGGCCATAATAAAAGCAAATACCAATATCTTTACAAAGATATTCTCAATGTCTAAGTAAAGACGAAAGCGCTTGGATTTCTGCCTATCATTTTCCCGTGGTATACACTTATTTAATGTGATTTTTTAAGCATACAACCATAATGTATGGCATTACTCCGGTGAGCCGTAAATCCAAAGGACTAGGAATACATACTACCATAATGTATGACATTACCCACGATTGACCTGTGAATTCAAAAGGAATAGGAATACATACTACCATAATGTATGGTATTACTCCGGTTGAGCCGTGGATCGAAAGGATAGGAATTCATACTGCCATACACATTATGGCATTACCCAGGTTGAGCCGTGAATCCAAAGGAATAGGAATACATACTACCATAATGTATGGCAATTACTCCGGTTGAGCCGTGAATCAAAGGAATGGGAATACATACTACCATAATGTATGGCATTACCTCGGTTGAGCCGTGAATCCAAATGAATAGGAATTCATACTGCCATAATGTATGGCATTACCTCGGTTGAGCCGTGAATCCAAGGATTAGGAATACATATTTCCATAATGTAAGGCATTTCTGCCGGTTGAGCCGTGAATACAAAGGACTAGGAATTCATACTTACATAATGAATGGCATTACCCAGGTTGAGCCGTGAATCCAGAGGAATGGGAATACATACTACCATAATGTATGGTATTACTCCGGTTGAGCCGTGAATCCAAAGGACTAGGAATTCATACTGCCATAATGTATGGCATTACCTCGGTTGAGCCGTGAATCCAAAGGACTAGGAATTCATACTTCCATAATGTATGGCATTACCTCGGTTGAGCCGTGAATACAAAGGACTAGGAATTCATACTTCCATAATGTATGGCATTACCTCGGTTGAGCCGTGAATACAAAGGACTAGGAATTCATACTGCCATAACGTATGGCATTACTTACCTCGGTTGAGCCATGAATACAAAGGACTAGGAATTCATACTTCCATAATGTATGGCATTACCTCGGTTGAGCCGTGAATACAAAGGACTAGGAATTCATACTTCCATAATGTATGGCATTACCTCGGTTGAGCCGTGAATCCAAAGGACTAGGATTTTCATACTTCCCATAATGTATGGAATTACCTCGGTTGAGCCGTGAATACAAAGGACTAGGAATTCATACTGCATAATATATGGCATTACCTCGGTTGAGCCGGTGAATACAAAGGACTAGGATTTCATACTTCCATAATATATGGCATTACCTCGGTTGAGCCGTGAATACAAAGGACTAGGAATTCATACTGCCATAATATATGGCATTACCTCGGTTGAGCCGTGAATACAAAGGACTAGGAATTCATACTGCCATAATGTATGGCATTACCTCTGTTGAGCCGTGAATACAAAGGACTAGGAATTCATACTTCCATAATGTATGGCATCACCTCCGTTGAGCCGTGAATACAAAGGACTAGGAATTCATACTTCCATAATGTATGGCATCACTCCGTTGAGCCGTGAATACAAAGGACTAGGAATTCATACTTCCATAATGTATGGCATTACCTCGGTTGAGCCATGAATACAAAGGACTAGGAATTCATACTTCCATAATGTATGGCATTACCTCGGTTGAGCCGTGAATACAAAGGACTAGGAATTCATACTTCCATAATGTATGGCATTACCTCGGTTGAGCCGTGAATCCAAAGGACTAGGAATTCATACTTCCATAATGTATGGCATTACCTTGGTTGAGCCGTGAATCCAAAGGACTAGGATTTCATACTTCCATAATATATGACATTACCTCGGTTGAGCCGTGAATACAAAGGACTAGGAATTCATACTTCCATAAGTATGGCATTACCTCGGTTTGAGCCGTGAATACAAAGGACTAGGAATTCATACTACCATAATATATGGCATTACCTCGGTTGAGCCGTGAATACAAAGGACTAGATTTCAGTACTTCCATAATGTATGGCATTACCTCGGTTGAGCCGTGAATACAAAGGACTAGGAATTCATACTTCCATAATGTATGGCATTACCTCGGGTTGTTGAGGCGTGAATACAAAGGTCTAGGAATTCATACTTCCATAATGTATGGTATTACCTCGGTTGAGCCGTGAATCCAAAGGACTAGGATTCATACTTCCATAATGAGTGGCATTACCGTTAGTTGAGCCATGAATACAAAGGACTAGGAATTCATACTTCCATAATATATGGCATTACCTCGGTTGAGCCGTGAATCCAAAGGACTAGGAATTCATACTTCCATAATGAATGGCATTACCTCGGTTGAGCCGTTGAGCGTGGATCCAAAGGATAGGAATTCATAATTCCATAATGAATGGCATTACCTCTGTTGAGCCGTGAATACAAAGGACTAGGAATTCATAATTCCATAATGTGTGGCATTACCTCGGTTGAGCCGTGAATACAAATTTACTAGGAATTCATACTGCCATAAATGTATGACATTACCTCAGTTGAGCCGTGAATCCAAAGGACTAGGAATTCATAATTCCATAATGAATGGCATTACCTCTGTTGAGCCGTGAATACAAAGGACTAGGAATTCATAATTCCATAATGTGTGGATTACCTCGGTTGAGCCGTGAATACAAATTACTAGGAATTCATACTGCCATAATGTATGACATTACCTCGGTTGAGCCGTGAATCCAAAGGATAGGAATTCATAATTCCATAATGAATGGCATTACCTCGGTTGAGCGTGAATCCAAAGGACTAGGAGTACTTACTACCATAATGTATGGCATTACCTCGGTTGAGCCGTGAATCCAAAGGACTAGGAATACATACTGCCATAATGTATGGCATTACCTTGGTTGAGCCGTGAATACAAAGGACTAGGATTTCATACTTCCATAATGTATGGCATTACCTCAGTTGAGCCGTGAATCTAAAAGACTAGGATTTCATACTGCCATAATATATGGCATTACCCCGGTTGAGCCGTGAATCTAAGAGACCAGGAATTCTTAATCAAGGCTCATTTGGGCTCCATAAAATACCATTAGACTCCTCATGAAAAGTCATCAGTCATGTCTGAAACGAAATGTTAAGCCTCCATGTATATAACAGCCCAGTACCTAATACTCTGAGAAATACATTCGCACTCAGTTTGTATATAATTTTTAATGATATGCTCATTGAAGTGTTGATTAAATATGAAACAGTTGTAAAATACAGCGTGATAAATAATATATGAAGATAACTTGTCAGAAATTTGTCATTTAAAAAACGTGAAAACTGAAACAATATTAAGTGCTGAATGACTAAGAAATGCTTATGATACCTATAATTCAAGAAGTTAAATCATAAATAACTAACTGGTAGTAATCTTATTCAATTTGTCTTTTTTTTTTTTTTGCCCATTTCTCTTTTTACACATTTAATTTATGCATTTTCCATGTCATTTTGTGCGAGTGTTTGTTGCAAAATATAGTAATTGCTCAAACCTCAAGTTCACTGGGTTTTTACTTGTAATTTTGAGATCTCAGTTCTCTTACCTTTGTGAATTTTCTGTGTTGACTTTCATTTGCTTTTAAGATTACTGCGTAAGAATG
>NC_087203.1:95896137-95903637 GCF_015104395.2 Macrobrachium nipponense
CTGAAGAGATTAAAGTAACATTTGAACGTTTCTGATGCAAAAACAAGTCTTCTGGACAGATACTAGTCTCCAGAAAAAGTTACTGTTCACATAACTAGCAAGGTAGGACTTTTATGATTACCATATTCAGACACACACACACAGAAACAATGTCATGCTAGCGACGAAATGGTGCAGAAATAACGATTGAGCAGATTTAAAGTTATACGTCAAAGTATAAAAGTACATTTGACCGGGCTACGGTGAAATGAAATTGGAGCACTGCAGTGCAGCATACAGGACAAGAGAGAGAGAGAGAGAGAGAGAGAGAGAGAGAGAGAGAGAGAGAGAGAGAGAGATAGGCGGTTCTCAAACCTTTTTGTAAACTGAGAATCAGGCTCTTTAAAGAGAAGGCTAATAGTTATCACAGCAACGAAAACATTGAAGACTATCTAAATCATCCACAGGCTTCTTTTATTTTATTTTATTTTATGTTTTTTTTACAAAACCTATCAAAGGCAAATTTCAACAGAAACTTGCAGTTCCCAATAGAATACTTAATTGCTTTATCAATAGCCAAATCAAAAGGGAATTTTATTTGAAAAAAAGGCATTTTATCATGCCATTTGTAAAAATAAACATAATCTTTCTCTCATTTAAGAATGATGAATGGCGTATTCGGTGTTTAAAGTCATAGTACTATGTCACCTGACAGGACAGTGATAGAGAGCCGTTCTTCCAAACAGAGTAATACTTTGATCCATAAATGATCTCTCTTGTATAATACTGCAAAATAGCGCTAGACTCGATCAACTAATAAAACCTAAATATAAAAAAGTTCTACTTCATGCTATTGATCAGCAAATCAATTGGAACTATACACGGAATATAAAACATGAAATCGTAGAGGGAAAGTTGGATTCATTTACCTGTAATATTAGTACGGATAAAATTCCAATATTAAAAAGAGTATATGTGATGACGACAGTCAGCCGTTCAAATAACTTTAAAGATCATGGATATGGAAGTGCTAGGGACACACGAAGGATAAGGACTATAATAAATTACTTGAAAATAGCTTACTGCAATAGCTACATATGTCCCTGATTTGAAACGAGACGTTAACATTAAGTAGTAGGCGTCGAACAATACAGTACGAGCCAGATAATGTTCAGAGCCGGCTGGGAAGCACTACCGAACTATAGTAGATTCATCCGATGTCTAGGCCAGTCCCTTACGACTCTCCTGATTGGCTGTTGATAAGCCAGTCACAGGGCTGGAAACTCTCAATCTCTCTCGAGAGTTCACATAGGCAGGATGTATGTTCCACCTCTCCTGAGGGATACGTCTTTCAAAAGCATCCGTCAGGAGAGGTGGAACATACTACATCCTGCCTATGTGAACGCTCTCGAGAGACAGAGTTTCCAGCCCTGTGATTGGCTTATCACAGCCAATCAGGAGCGTCGTAAGGAACTGCCCATACATCAAGATGCACTGCTGTGTGAATCTACTATAGTACCATTTCTCATTCCCCTAGCCCACAAGTCATTTGGAATTCACTTTTCCCCGTGATTTCCGACTAATGAAAGTGTACCGTTGTGTTACAGGAGTTCTTAATTTTCATATATGTTAATCACTGTTGTAATACAAACAAAACACGGTAATTAGGCATCAAAACTACGTGATTACTACGCCAGAGCAAAGAACATGAACATTCTTTTATATGACTGTTTGGTAGGTTTTTCAACCATCACAAGGAAACTGGTTGGAAATGGTGTCGACTTTATTTCAGAATCAGCTTAGGCTGGGCCAAGCTGGCCTATACTTGGTAAGAATATGTGATATAATTACTTTCAGATTATGTCTAATAAACGGTTTACGCATAGGATCTTAGTGCTAAGCGTACTGTCAATTATTACATGCAAACTTGTACCAGTATGTGGATTCATATATACTTTTAACGTATGTTTAACCGCACTAGTTTAAAAGTGTAAAATTTGATCAAAATATTTATAAACAGACCCTCGGGGACATTCAATAAACGATATATAAATGTTTAACAGCATCAGTGGTGAAATCCCGGGAGAAATTCTCGCCACTGTGCTTTTACGAAGCACTATAAGATGAAATACTCCTGTAAAAATGTCGCTTCAAATACCTCGGAAGAGACAACGAACGAAATTAAATTTCGGGAGAACAAATGAAATGAAAAATACTTCTCTTCCATTGAGAGAGAGAGAGAGAGAGAGAGAGAGAGAGAGAGAGAGAGAGAGAGAGAGAGAGAGAGAGTCCTACGAAAATGCCCAAATATTTTCACAATTCTAATAGACACAGAAGCCTAACTAGTAAATTCCATTATCATTATCATAACGATAAAGACATTCTAATTAGGTCAGTATGACCTACAGGCTACACTGGTCATGCTGCAGGGAGGAGATAGAGAAAACCTACCGGTCTTTCAAAAGGATTAGCGGCCTAAGAAAAGCTTAATATATTAGTGACATAACAGTTTGTAATCGTAGTCCATTTTCTATAAAACTGTCAGCAAATAGAAACTGGTTAGCTCAATATAGCTGAGGGCTGGATATCGCTGCTTAGTTCGCAATTAATCTATTTAAATAAAGTCAAGAATTAAACTGAATATCGATTTATGGTTACTGAAACGCTTAGTTGAATAAAATATCGAAAAATAAACGATGATCGTAAACATAGTAATCTCTTGCAAAAGATAATCGATGAGCATCGTATTAATTTTGCCCTGGGAAAAAACCGTCTCTGTATGTATAGTATGCTTTAATTCCGCTAAAACTAAAGTGAAACGGTATTTTAATTATTCGGAAAAATGCAGAGGGATTCTGGCCGCAATTACTTTGTTACTTTATATTATTATGACTGATCTCCTTATCCTATCTTCATTATACAGTAAGTTATGTAGCCTAAATGTCAGCCTACATAGGCATGTTATCAGTTTACATTAATTCCTGTGCTACATTTATTGTAGTCTAATAAAAATAACCAAATACAGACATAACTACATAAATATGAAAATACAATAAAACAGCATAACGAGGCTGTGACTTTGGCTTGTAATAAAAATTTCAGTCAGTTAAATGGACATAAACTGATCGCGTTCAAGTGTAATGCGAAAATCGATGTGCTCTAGTTTAAAATGATTAAAATGGGAGCAAGTATATTAAGAGTTAATTGAATATTAAAAGGGCTGAAACTCCATCACGACTTCGCTAGAGCTTATTCTGGGTGTAATGAGTTTATCCGGGAATGGAATGGCGCCAAATAATATTTCCAATTTACCTACTGTTAGGAACAATCGTTTGCCGATTGTTCCCTTGGTGGATTGTTGCCTCCTTTGTTTTTGTTTTTTAATTGCTGGCGAGTTGACGTCTGTTGGATGGCGTCAAACTTCGTCAGTCAGGTTCTGGAGGGCAGAAAGACCAGTCAGGTTCAGAGAGGCAGAGTCTTGGCAGCAGAGCAGCGGAGAGTATCTGAGGACGAGTTTGTGGTTGCATCAACCCTGTCTTGATCGTCCAGTGGTCGAGGAGGACCTCCATACTGCATCTGAGGACGAGATGGTTGTTGCATCAACTCTGTCTTGATCGTCCAGCATTTGAGGAGGATGTCCATATTTTGGTCTCAGGACGAGGTGGTTGTCGTATCGGCTCTATCTTGATCGTCCGGCATTGGACTGTTGTCCACATTGTTTGAGGAAGAGTTCCCGTTTTGCTCTTAGTATCATTATGCTGCTTCAGTGTCAATTTTAGTATGTACTATTACTGCCTATTTCTATTTATTATTTTTAAAGATTGTTATTGCCCAACAATAATTCAGCCTATTTTGTGATTATTCTTTTTATTGTTTAGATTGTGATTTTTCATGGCTTTGTTATTGAAGGGTGTATTTCATTGATTCTTAAACTGGTTTTACATATTGTTAGTTTATAATTTTTGTGTGTTTCTGCCACCCAGAACCTTGACTCAATGTACATTATGTATTTAAATCTTGTAAATAAATTAATTTTAAGGTAACTTTTTAGTTTTGTTATGCTCCTCCCTCCTTTGTTTGTCACCTGTCGTCAGTCATTACAGCCCAATTGTTTTATTATTTTTTAAGAACCTGTCGATCTCGAGAGTCGAGATCGTAATATTGGCGACCTTGCCAGGATTGGTTCTGTTTTGGCTGACGGGGGTGTGGCAGCATCGGGGAAGAGTATTTTGTTTGTAAAAAAAAAAATTAATAATGATAATTTTTTTTCTTCTGTTAGGTGGGGAGGTGTTAGGAACAATCGTTTGCCGATTGTTCCCTTGGTGGATTGTTGCCTCCTTTGTTTTTGTTTTTTAATTGCTGGCGAGTTGACGTCTGTTGGATGGCGTCAAACTTCGTCAGTCAGGTTCTGGAGGGCAGAAAGACCAGTCAGGTTCAGAGAGGCAGAGTCTTGGCAGCAGAGCAGCGGAGAGTATCTGAGGACCAGTTTGTGGTTGCATCAACCCTGTCTTGATCGTCCAGTGGTCGAGGACCTCCATACTGCATCTGAGGACGAGATGGTTGTTTTTGCATCAACTCTGTCTTGATCGTCCAGCATTTGAGGAGGATGTCCCATATGTCTCCAAGGACGAGGTGGTTGCTCGTATCGGCTCTATCTTGGATCGTCCGGCATTGGACTGTTGTCCTCATTGTTTGAGGAAGAGTTCCCGTTTTGCTCTTAGTATCATTATGCTGCTTCAGTGTCAATTTTAGTTATGTATTACGCTGCCTATTTCTATTTATTATTTTTAAAGATTGTTATTGCCCTTATTCAGCCTATTTTGTGATTATTCTTTTTATTGTTTAGATTGTGATTTTTCATGGCTTTGTTATTGAAGGGTGTATTTCATTGATTCTTAAACTGGTTTTACATATTGTTAGTTTATAATTTTTGTGTGTTTCTGCCACCCAGAACCTTGACTCAATGTACATTATGTATTTAAATCTTGTAAATAAATTAATTTTAAGGTAACTTTTTAGTTTTGTTATGCTCCTCCCTCCTTTGTTTGTCAACCTGTCGTCAGTCATTACAGCCCAATTGTTTATTATTTTAAGAACCTGTCGATCTCGAGAGTCGAGATCGTAATACCTACATAGTCCATCAGTTTTATAGCGTTTGTGTGTTTTATTCGGACTTCATGAATTCCAAATCGTTACTCATCCTGGCGAGATTTACAAGTATTAAAAACCAAACCACGTGATGACAGTGCTCGTCCTTGTCAACAAAACAAAAACACCTGAATACCTGCAATTAGTATTCTGGATTTTTTCTGGCACTGGTTCTAAGTTCAGGAACTCGTGATTTGAATGAAGCGATGTTAGCTTAAAGAAAAAAAAGTCAACGTTAATAGAATTAAAATAGTTTCATTTACTCCAGTAGCATTCTTGACATCTTTCATCCAACATTCATTGCTTGTTTTGTCTAATTCGACGGCACTTATAAATTCATCAACCGGTACATGACATTCTCCCTATTTTCATACCGAATCATTTTAAATAAGGACCAATTTTCAATCCACTCACGACCCTTCCCTTGTTCGACAACTTTCCATATTTCCTGCCTTTCTCCGATTTGCTTCACTCGTGAAATTAAACAATTATGAGGACAAAAGACCCATTATTCTTGGACTAGTGATACATCAGCTACATACCAACAATGTCTTCACTCATTCATAAAATCGGCGCTACTACAGTAGGCGATCTATTTGAGTGTTTCTACGCTGTTTCGCCATGTTTAGCACTAGCCCCTCGTGGATCAAATGTCCCTAAGTGCAGTTGATCACATTCGATCCCCGAGGGAATAGTACTAAACACGTCGAAACACATTTGATCCCCCACCCCCAGGTAGACCGCTTACTATAGTAGTACTTTAAAATCTTAAGTGTTGCCTAGTTTCTAATTGCAACTGTAGAGGTGGTGCAAATATCAATCATAACTACAATAATAACAACATATTGTATGATTAAAATAACACCGTAAGACTACTTCGTGATTCTTCAAGTGGTTAAAAGATATATAAAGGTACTGCATAATTATGGCCAGAACTAGAGGAGGACTGCAGTCAGAGGAGTCCAGTGACAACAGTCGTGGTCTAAATACATAAAGTATTATAATTAATAAAGTTTTCATTTCATTCGCCACAGGTTTCTACCAAACTTATCCAACCTGTACAAAAGAAATACAAACGACAGACAGCAGATAAGCGGAAAGTACAGTGTGAAAAACTTAACTATATTCTTTGAAAATATCATATTTGTGCGGAGTCATATTGAATGCACCATAAAACATAATTCTGCTGTCAATGTTATTCGCAAAAAATGGCTAGATTAAACCCATATTCACTGAGCTGATTAACAGCTCTCCTAGGGTTGGCCCGAAGGATTAAATATTTTTACTTGGCTAGGAACCAATTAGTTACCTAGCAACGGACCTACAGCTTATTGTGGGATCCGTACCACATTATAAAGAGAAATGAATATCTAATAAATTCCTCTGATTCCGCGTTGGCTGTGCGGAGAAGCGAACTCGGACTACCAAATCGATAGGCGAGCACGTAACCCACTCGTCCAACGAGGAACTACATCAGCAAGTGACTTAAGTAAAATGGATACGGTGGCTCTCAAAATAAATATTAACTAAAAATACTTGCGTGCACTTGGAACTCACCCTCAATTTTTCTCCCCTAAATAAATCAATGCGCTAAAATCATTCTATAGCTTTACAACCTACGAGACAATTATCATGGTAAACTTATCAAAATATTGTACATATCAATTGATACTCAGCACTATAATAATTGGACTGATCTCCAGTCCTGGCCACTCACACTATCCGACAGACAATCAGGAAACGACAGACTCATGCCGAGTTGGGCCAGTCTATGATTAGGTCTAGCACGGGTTTGACGTGATCACAATTGATCAAGAGAAAAGTAGCAGCCACTGCCTTGTTCTAGATGAAGAGGAAAAACAAAAAAGAAAGTAAGCGAACAGTTTGACTGAAATATATACAAAGGACGAAGGAAAAAGAATTGTCTTCTAAAAGAGCTGGTTTAGTTTTTACTCCAGCAGTCCACCTTGGGGGATATAGATGAGGAACAGTGACTGATAAGCTTGGTAAATGAAAATATTGATATGATTCAATGTTAAATATAGTGTATATGGTACTTGATGTTGGTGACAAAAAAAAATAAATAAAAAGCAACGGTGCCCCACTTTTGCGACCATAGGCTATAATGATGGTAAATTTGAAGTAATTTACCCTTGTTATTTACCTCCTCTCCAGTTTTCTTATGATCGTGTTCTTGTAGAAATAATCACCGTTCCCTGAATTAAACATTATGTAGAAAAATATCACCACGTACCAGCTCAGTGATGCCCACCCATTCACCACCATTTACAGCCGATGTCAAAATAACACTGGTTGTCTTCGGGAAATTCGGAACCTGGGCCTGTCAGCAATTCTGTTATAGATCCAATAACC
>NC_087203.1:95908637-95918637 GCF_015104395.2 Macrobrachium nipponense
CGTGAACCATCTCGAAACAATTCAGTATGCACCATTATTTAGCGTCTGTGACCCCGCCCTGTAAGTGTATCCAACACCCCCGTCGCTGAACTGTAGATTCAACGTCTTCCGATGAAGGAATCGTAACTACTACCTCGTTGTCAACGAAATATGCTGTGACTTCCATGCAAGTGCGTCTTGCACCCGCCTTGTAGAAGATTGTAGACTCCTGATTTGTCCCAGAACATATCCTGAGACGATCCACCGACGACATCTCGTCCATTGCAAAGGCGATCCATAACATCGCCGCTCGTGTGTAGATTCGACCTCTGGTACTGTAGAACCAAGTCTAAAGTCATCGTGTGTCCGTATTTGAAAAGTCTACATGATCATAGAATAACTAAAGTCTTGCTTTACCACACGAATCTTTCATTAACTAATATACCCAATCTCATAATCAATTATTAAAAATTCCTCACTAAAACAAATTATGATCTTTACCCATTGAATCCTCATAATAGTGCAGTTAATCAGACAGGAGAAGAAAATGACAGTTTACGGTTTTTTGGGGGGCTAGACTTTATTCATTTAATTCCTATATCTAACAAATATACTATCAAAACCCCCCATAATGTCTATACAGCAAAACCCCTGTACTGTTTATATAGTTAACCTTCATCAAATATAATGCCGAATACCCCTTCTATCTGACACATATACAATGATAAATTCTACCTCCTGTCTATAATAGAAATGCTATGTAAAGCTTAAACCCGATTGCAAATATCCCTTGTAGGGAAAAATTAATAATAATAATTCAACTTCTCCCATTATAAAATGTAAACAGAGAGAGAAAAAAAAACATATAATCCAGCGTTTTTCCACATAAACGCAGTATGTATCGTTACGGAATTTGCTGCCGCAACATATCCCTTACATTCATCCCCATGGAATGTCATAATCGACATCCCTGAAAACAGTGCAAATCTCCGAGTAATCAACTCCAAAAGAAAAAATCAGCAACGGGTCTCATCACAGCATTATCAGCATTAATCCACCAGTGAACGCCTCTCGTGCTCAAAACGCACTATAGGCTTGTTTAGTCAGACTTGCAATCTCAGAAATCGTTATTCTTTCAAATGGCCCAAAAATCTTTACTGATACTATATAACCATATTCCCCAAAAATTGTCGCTAGGACATCCACAAAGGTACCCAAAAGTTGTCCTCGAAAACATAACTCATTCATGATACTACCAAATGTATGTAAAACCGCATAACCACCTAGTCAGGATATAAACCACAGAAAACCACAATTCAACCATTATATACCGCCAAATATAAGCACTGGTGAATATAAAAATACAACCCCTTTATAAGGACCCATAAAACCAAAAGAACCACAATAACCCCCCTCTTGGCTCGTAAAACCACAGACCACCGCCAAAAATTATAACCACAAAAAAATCTACCATCAAAGATTATAGCCACAAAAAATTCAGCCCCAAAAATTCACCAAAAAAAAAAAAAAAAAAAAATCAGCCCCAATAAACCCATACCGTCAGGAACCACCACACGGGCCTGTCATAATATTTCTCAGCTTAACAGAAATTTGCCATACTTTCCAACTCGATGTTCCACGTGAAGTAATTACCTCTGGTTTTTACACCAAATCGCCGCAGTTTGCGCATAATAAGAAAAATAGTAGAAGAAATGAAAGAGAAAAAAAACACATTAAATTAAACTGACTAAACATATTTCCCGTAATGGTTAACAGCCCCTTAGCATCCCTTAAGATAATTTGTTGGATTTACTGATTCTAATAGTGTAATGCCTAACACGCCCTTTTTCTAATAACGCCCATTTTCTAATAAGTTTTAATTTGTAGTATATTAGGTACTTTCATTTAGGAAAAAGAAGTTTTCATTTTGTAGAAAGTAAATTATCGAGTTAAAAAAAAAGGAAAAGTAAACGAGAAAACTATGCAAAAATGCTCTACTCTCTCATACCTTGAAAAGTTCGCAGAAAATGTTTAGATATGGCGTGCTTAGGAAAAAATTAAACCTTTAGAGAAAAATCCCGTAGGGGAGTAGTGCCCTCAGTGCACCTCATGCGGTGTACTGCAGGCATTACTATAGATTCTTTGCAACGTGCCTTTGGCCTCTAGCTGCAACCCCTTTCGCTCCTTTTACTGTACCTCATTTCATATTCTCTTGCTTCCATCTTACTTTCCACCTTCTCCTAACAGTTGATTCACAATGCAACTGCAAGGTTTTCCTCCTGTTACACCTTTCAAACCTCTTACTGTTAATTTCCGTTTCAGCGCAGAATGACCTCATAGGTCCCAGTCTTGGCCTTTGAGCTAAATTCTATATTCAGTTCAATTCAATTCCTTAGAGGAATATATCTAATATTCTGAATATTAAAGCCCTCTTTTGTGACAATATTAACACAACCGTGAAATTCATGAGTAATAAAATAATACATTAAAAAAGTATCAATAACCAAAGAAAAAAGGATGACCACAAAATAGCCCCAAGAAATTGAGATCTGTGAGACACCGCTTGCTGCCGTGATCACGATAAGGATGATTAAAGAATCCATGAAAAAGTTTGCAAAACAAAAACCCAGAAAATTATTTTTCTCTCAAATCATCTAAATGTCAGGCTCACGGAAACAAAACTTTGAACATTAAGTTTCCTGGCTCGTGTGCAATCTTCACCAGAATTGTTGAATTCAACTCAAATACATTTCTTAAAACATTTTGTGTTCATTATTTCCATTGAGATGCTTTTTAAATTACGTTTTTGATATTCGGTGTTTCCAGTCGAGAATTACGTTTTCACTTTTAGCTTTCTGAAAAGAAAACTATTGTGCCGACTTTGTTTGCCGTTCCACACTTATTTTCTGTCCGCCTCAGACCTTAAAAACCACTAAGGCTAGAGGGCTGCATATGGGTAAGTTGATCAACCTCTAACCTTAGTAGTTTTTATTTTTTTATTTTTACTTAAGGTTAAAGTTAGCCATAATCGTGCGCCTGGGAACGTTAAACACCAGGCCACTACCGGGCCGTGGTTAAAGTTTCATGGGCCGTGGCTCATACAGCTTTATACCGAGAGGACAGAAAGATAGGTCTATTTTCAGTGGTTCTGATTATACAATGTACGAAAAACTGTACTTTTTACTTGTTTATTCATAAATATTAATTTTCCTTATTATTTCATTTAGTAGTTTCTCTTTCGTCTTGTCGAACATTTTCCGTCTCGTTATATTGTTGTCCCATATTTGTATATTCACTCTTATTGCTTTACTGAGCATCAGTTACGTCTTATTCCCCCATGGATCAGAGCTGAGAATAAGTAAGAAATGAATATAAGTTAAAAGCGCCATTTCCCTTATTTAAACAAGCTAATAAACCACGAGAAGTTTACGTAAAAGTTTAACCTCCCGCTAGTGCGGCAATATCCAGAAACTTTCACTTTTTAATTACGGGAATGCAGAAGTCCTGAAACGCAGTTTCTTCTCCTTCTTCTTTTAATCTGCGCTCCTAAAAGTTTGCTTCATATTTTCTCGCACTTGACAACAGGGAACAGAATACCAGAAAAAAAAACTCTCTGAGAATGCTGTCGCTTGGAAGATGGCATTCGGATTCACAAAACCTTCTTGCAACACGAAAATTCGGTTTCTTTTATTCATATTTATATGAAGGATTGGTCTCATTGTGACGCCTGCTGCCATTGGGCGTCTGTTCTTAATTTTTTATTTGTTACTTGATCCCTTTCATCATCAGTGCACCCGACGTGGCGCACTGAAGGCATTACTTAAAGTTCCTTGCAGCGCCCTTTCGGCCCCTAGCTGCAACCCCTTTCATTACTCTTACTGTACCTCCATTCATATTCTCTTTCTTCCGTCTTACTTTCCCCCATCTCTTAAAAATGGTTTCAAAATGTAACTGTGACGTTTTCCTCCTGTTTCACCTTTAAAACTTCCTTCATGTCCAATTTTCCCTTCTGCGCTGAATGACCTCGTAGGTCACAGCGCTTGGTCTTTGGCCTGAATCTTACATTCCTTCCTTCCTCCCTTGATCCCTTTAAATAGGCAAATTGGAATTATCTTAATTTACGCTGAGTTCATTTAAATCTGATTTTTGTTTGCTTCTCACACTTTGAGCACTAGGGACACCATGCTATTACTTTTTTTTATATTTATTTCTTAAAGAATGCTTATACGAATATATTCGTGTTCTTATAAATGAGACCAAAATGTGATGTAACATGTTTTCTGCCTTTGCATTAATAATGAGAAAGTTTATAATTTGAACGTTTTTCGTACTTTTATCGTTCCTTTGGTGACACCAAATTTATTATTTATTTTTTTGTCCTAATTTCATATGATGTGAATGTATTTAGCATTTCTCTCTCTTTCGATATAATGTATGTTTGTAACTGTTTAGGTATACTCACACATACATGCATACACAAAGATACACGTACACATGCACGAGCATAAAGCTGTTTTTTTTTCTTTAAATATCATGGATCACTTGAAAATCCCAGCAGACCTTTTAATTGAAAATGCCATTCAAGAGTCAAATAACTGATCCTCCGATAACTCGGTGGTCTGATGTCACCGAATCGGTTGAATAAACGCACTGGAAACGTTTGATTTCATCCCTACACTTTCATCTTGCTCTTCTGTAGCCTTTCTGTATAGATAAGAAATCCCATTCGACATCAGCTTTGTGTTAGTGGTTACTCAATTTTCTGCTACCATCTACCAAACTCGATTTTCAAAGTTTAATTTCCTTCATTAAAGACATTTAAACGTCTGAGGTTCTACATACTTCTGTTTTTTGTTTTGTTCTTAAATGACTTGTTTAATTATCTTTTAATGTGAGCATGGCAGCGACTGCTGTTCGACAGGTCTCAACTTGAATCACTTGAGCTTGATTTTGCTTTTCTCGTCTTATTTCAGGGTACTAAAGTGAGGTATGATTGTTGTATACAAATCAGAGAATACAAGGTAGAAACTATTCGGGAAAATAGTTGCATAGTATGATTATGTGGAGTAAGAATGGTCGTGAAGGTGGGAGATGAAGAATGAAAAAAAAATGGTAAAACGCTGAGCAATTGTACAATGGCTGATTAGGGTGTTTTGAGGTAGTTTGGGCTAATGAATGGAATTAAGACGATGCTTTGGTGAAAAATATTCAGACATTTAGAAGGAATTGAGGGAAACAGAGAACGTCTTCGTTGGGCGTAACGGGAAAAGTTTTGGAACTTCACGGGCCTTTTACGTAGGCTGTCCAGGAATCACTATAATTCGCGCACGAAGTTGTCGGGTGGCAGAGCTTATAAAAAGTACGGACAAGCGGCTGATGAACTTTAGGTTAAACATATACTTGAGGGAAACCTTGCCTTTTTACAATTAGTTTCTGAGTCTGAGCTTTCCTTTTCGTGTCTTTGCTTTATGATCTTAATACATTAGGATCAGGGAAATATATTATCATTGACCTTTTTTAAGTAAGATGTATGATTTTTTCTATTTTCGCTTAATAGGCTTGCGTAGCGTTTCCATTCATTAGAGTGATGACTAAATGAAAATTTTAACGTATTTTAATAATTATTCATTGACATGGTACAATAAGTTGTTGGATGTGCTGCTAATAGTATGATAACATCAGTAGCAAATTTTTGTGAAAATTTTGTACCAACCGTTAAGTAACGACTAGTCCTTGAATTATAATGTAGATATTAGTTACGAGTATGTATATTTGGGTATAAAAGAATACAAAAAAGCATTGCATATTCACTGGTGTATGAAGAATTTCTTATCTCGGAGTGGATAATGATCAATGTAAATAAATTATGTCTTAAACATGAACGTAAATTCAGTTATATTCCATATAATGCTTATTTTGAAGAATTATGTTTATCATGAAAAGTCAAAATCTCCTTTTATTTATTTGTATCTTTTAGACTTTTGGTTTAATTAGTGAATTCCAACCTTCTCTTTGAATTTGTAATTAACGTAATTGGCAGTGCCCGTGAAGATCTTGTACGTCGGGATAGGTTGCTCATATCAAATACAATTCCACTTGGTGTAATTTCTTTCAGTTGTAAAGTGGATTTGATTTTAATAGAATATGTATATATATATATCATATATATATATATATATATATATATATATATATTATATATATATATATATATATATATATATATATATATATATATGTGTGTGTGTGTGTGTGTGTGTGTATGTGTGTGTGTGCGCGTGCGTTGCCTAAACAAATCTGACAATGTATTTAGTCATGTTACTGCATTAAGAATACATTACATGCTTGTCATGTCCTCATTTATACATGCATGTATCTACATTTTAATGTAACTTTATACATTTATTCATACATTTTGTCTATCTCACCCCCATCAATTAACCAATGACCTTCTGTCCAACGCTTTATCAACCACGAGTCTCGCTTGATATCAAGAATGGTGTAATTGAGGGTAATTGAGTCATAGGTTGGTTAACTTAATGTGTTAACTGTTCCTGTATATGTTAACCTGTATAAAACTACCGAAATGCATATTTGTCTTTCCAGTCGCACTTTTTCTGTCCGCCCTCAGATATTAAAAACTGCTGAGGCTAGAGGGTTGCAAATTGGTATGATGATCATCCACCCTCCAATCATCAAACATACCAAATTGAAGCCCGCTAGCCTCAGTAGTTTTTTTTTTTTTTAATTTGAGGTTAAAGTTAGCCATAATCGTGCGCCTGGCACCACTATATGTGCCTACAACACAGGCCACCATCGGGCCGTGATTAAGAGCTTCATACAGCATTATACGCCATACAGATAACTCGACTGCGCCGAAGAAACTTCGGCGCATTTTTTAACTTGTTTTCTTTCTGGTTCCGAGTCGACTTGGCCAACTGCTGTGAATTTATGACTGGCTGATGAAGCACTGTCGCCCTTGGCATCGGTGGCCGCCGCTTGGCTTGATGGCGTTGTATAGCTCTCAAGTTTCGACGCTAAGTCTGAGTTTTCCTGATAAATGCCTTGATTAAGTTTCGTGTTGTCGAAGTCTACTTGATTTATTCCGTTTTTAGTTATTTTTACGTCCGAGGTTTACTGCGTGCTGCTGTTTTGATTGTTAAACCAGACACTGTCCGTCCGTTCGTGTGTCTGTCCGGCCCTCTTATATGTCCATCCGTCCCCTGAGTTGAAGTTTTATTAAAGGCTTCAAATTTTATACACATCGTCCAAGCGGGATACGGATTCCAAATTGTTTGTGGTGCATTTAAGAGCCGGGGTTTAGGTCATACCGAAGAAGCCAAAAATCAGATAAGATTTTAACTTTTTCCATGTACGAGAAAGTCTTCATACTTGGCATGGTTACCACACTTAATTTTTTTTTTTTTTTTTTTTTTTGAGCCAGCCTGGTTTTCAATAAGGCGATAGACTTAAGATTCCTCATTACTCCCGGTAGTGTATACTCAGATAAATATCTTTATAGACAATTAAGTAGGTTATAACGCATGGGAATTCCTACAGAAAAATATCATTACATATAAATTTGAATAAATGCTAATATAATACATTGCCTACATCTGCGGGTCTTCCATTTTTTTTATAGTATGACTGAAAAATTCTTTGTTTCTTGTTTTAGTATAGTTGCTTGGAAGTTTAATAACCCTATAATGCCAAATAATTACATTTTATAGGCAATGGATTTTTCAGATAAAGAAGTGCGATCTAATGGAAAATTTTCGTCCAGTTGAATGCTCTCTCTCTCTCTCTCTCTCTCTCTCTCTCTCTCTCTCTCTCTCTCTCTCTCTCCGTCGTTTGTACAGCACAACATATCAGAGGTTCCGGCATGCGTTTGGCTTCTTTACCTTTCGCAAAAGTACACAAATAATTAACTTCGTTAATTCGAAACTCATTCAGCAATTGCCCCGCAGAAGGCTTCATTTGGGAGCATGATTCCAGGAATATGATTTTAAATGCTGGGGTTAAATGGAATTTCAAAATGGCCATGTTTACTTCATAATGTACACAAGAAGTAAGGCAATTACGCTTCTTAAATGATAATGATATGTTTATTCCCTTCGTATACAATGTTGTTTTTCTGGTTTTACGGGGAGCCAAATAAAGGGGTTCTGATGCAAATCATGGCATTTAATATACTCCTGGCTGTCTTATGTTTGGACGTTTATTTTCGTTTACTTGGGGAGTAAGCCTACAAACTACTTTGTTGTTTTTGTTGTTGTTGTTTAGGGGGTTAGGATAGACCTATTGAAGAGCCTAAAAATGTCTGAAAAGGCATTTCGCGTTGAGTTAAAGATACAGAAATTTTAGGATAGGATATTTATGATTTATTTATTATAATGAAAATGTAAAAAAAATAAATAATTTGCACGTTAAACAGTACAGAAAAAATATTTCTAATAAAATGAGCGTATTTACAGAAAAAAATATTTCTAATAAAATATAGCATATTATCTTCATTTGACGTAGATTTGATCACGATTTAATTTCCGTTAAAGGTTACGTATATAATGTTTACTACTTATGTGTGAGGGGAAATTTTTGCACATGTCTCCGAGTAAGATAGAGGTCGGATCACGCCTTGTTCCTTCTTATTCCATAACATGTGTCTCTGTTTTTACACGTGATAGTTTAATGCTACTTTGTAATGAGTGTATCCTGTCATGTAGTTGTATATCTTGGAAAAATGCAGATTGTGCTATTTCTACATTTAGAATGGTAATTAAAAAGGGCATCGATATTAAATTTTCAGTTATAACATGAAAATAAGACCTACCGGAACAGAAAAAAAAAAGAGCAGAAGTAATGTGTTGTAATATGGTTATCTCAGCTAAATTGTCTTTGGGATTTTTTTATTTAATGTTTTACGTTTATTACTTTTATGCTAATTGTTTTGTAATTCATAATTGAATCTCAAAGGAAAGGATAGATGCCATCTCACATTTGCACTTATGAGAGAGAGAGAGAGAGAGAGAGAGAGAGAGAGAGAGAGAGAGAGAGAGAGAGAGATGTTTGACCACGTGTCTTTTCGGTTCCCCTTTGTTCTATGTATTGTTTTTAACGACGATCTTTGGCCCATCTTGTTTGTGAACAAAAGAGGAGATTGAATGCTTCCTGTTTTTTTCCCGTTACTATGGAGAGAGAGAGAGAGAGAGAGAGAGAGAGAGAGAGAGAGAGAGAGAGAGGGGGGGGGGGGGGGGGGGGTTGGGGGGGGGGGGGGGGTGGTGGGGGGGGGGGGGGGGGGGGGGGGGGGGGCCCGGTACCCTTGGGCGTTCCCTCTCCATTGATTTATTAGTTCCTTAAATGAGCTACATGGTAAAGACAAGCGTGGCAAAAAAAGGTTGTTCAAAACGAGATTAAAGTAACAAGTCCTCGATAATAATAATTTTACAAAAATAAAAATAAAGCAAAAGATATCTAAGTGTAGCGCGAGGTTATGTAATCGAATATCAAACAACCTTTATGTTTTAAAGGAAACGTTTGAAAATTAATGAACAGAAAAAGATAAATGTCAGTGCTAAGGAAGAATGGCCAATGTAAAAGAGAGAGGCACGTGTTGAAAAAGAAAACTATAAATGTGCAAGAGATAAATGACAGATCAGAATAGAATATAGAATTCTGACCAAAGGTCAGACGATGGGATCTATGAGGTCATTCAGCGCTAAAAGGGAAACTGAGAAAAAAGGAGGTGTGGAAGGTGTAACGGGAGGAAAATTTTGCAGTTGCATTATGAATCACTCGTCAGGAGAGGGTGGAAAGTAAGATGGAAAAAAGAGAATATGAATGGAGATACAGTAAAAAGAATTAGAAGTGTTGCAGCTAGGGGTCGAGGGGATGCTGCAAAGAACCTCAAATAATGTCTACAGTACATCGCATCAGGTGCACTGACGACACTAACCCCCTAACGGAGTAGAGAGAATGACGATAAAGATTTTTAAATCAGATTATAGGTTTTAAGAAACATAAA
>NC_087203.1:95923637-95926137 GCF_015104395.2 Macrobrachium nipponense
TTTGGTTCATTTTATAAAGATTTGAAATCCCCCAGAAGACTTAAAACACTCTAGCTGTTATCTATCAATTTCCGCAGAGAAGAAATAGGGTGATAGCTGATATGCAACTGAATCCTTTTATTCTAATTAGATTCTCAAAGGTTAGTACTAAGTAACCAAAATCTGCGCAACGGAAAACCAAGCTCTAAAAACTAATACGAAGAGGAAAAGTACCAGGAAAACATCTGCCATGGCTAAGTATTGCTGAAAAAATCAAGTAAACAATACGCCCCAGTTTCTTCGGCGCAATCGAATAATGGTTAAATTTAACCTTACATAAAATAAGAACTATCCGAGGCTATAAGGCTGCAATTTGGTATGTTTGATGATTGGAGGGTGGAAGATCTACATACCAATTTGTAGCCCTCTAGCCTCAGTAGTTTTTAATATCTGAGGGAGGACAGAGAAAGTGTGGACGGACAGACAAAGCCGGCACATTTATTTTCTTTTACTTACAGAAAACAAAAAATTCAGTGGTATAACCTTAACTGAAGGAAAATGGGCTTAATATCTGATAAGGGAATCAGTCTTTGCTTGTAGCTGATAGTGACACTAGGAAATTTAAGCAGTACAGAACAAATTTAATAATAGGAGAATTAAAGGAAAATAAATGATCGATTCGCAATATGTACTTTGAAAATTTAGGATACAAACTTACTTTTTTCCCATGGTTACTTGCCAGAAATGAAGGACACTAGTAAACGAATCAGATTGAACTATAAAATTTAACATTAGCTAATTGTGGAATTTAGATATCTCATCTACCGTGTTTTCTTTTGTAAACTTTATATTTATCATTGACATGGAGAGAGAGAGAGAGAGAGAGAGAGAGAGAGAGAGAGAGAGAGAGAATCTCATTCAGCTCTCAATTACTCCAAAACAAAAGCGTCGCCCTGATCATTAGAATTAATTAGGTCACAGAGCGGTATAAACATTTTTTTTCAATGTGAAAGCCTACTGAATTGGCCGTCCTTTCCGCTTATCAAACCTATAAGCCCGGAAGGCTTTCAAGAAAGGAATATAAGAGACTAAAGAATGGGTGTCATCTTCATTTCGGAATATACCCGAATTCTAATCACCATAATCATGGTGTTCTTTTGTCTAATCTAATTAGATACGAGTTCCACCGAGAATGTTACTTTATTTGTATTCGTTGACGAGTCTATGCACTGTTAGCAAGTACAGTTAAATTGCCAATGAAAGTGGAAATATAATAACAGTGTTTTTTCGGATATCTTTATAATGATTTGAAAAAGATATGAATAAAGAAGTGTTAAATTTAATCTAGGACATGCTTATGTATACATGGCTCCATTTTGTGGCTTCTAGTATTCATTGTCAAAAACGGAAAAATTTTATATATCCTTATTGTGTTTGTCAGGAGAGGTATACATTTCCTTGAACATTGGAAATGTCTAATTTTTTGTATTATCATTATTAATAGAAGGGTAAGTTCAATCAACATGTAGTCAGAAGCATCTGTCGTCTTAACCGGTTTTCAGTATAGTTGGTATGACGAAAGTAATGGCCAGGATTAAATGTTAATGATCATTAGTAAAATGGTTCTGGTACAAACCTATATTCATATTAATTAATAAACCTTGATTTCTATTAATAAACTTTGATTCATGAATTTTAATTTGGTCAAGTTAATGTGCAGTTTAAAAAAAAGAAGACCCAGGATAACAACATTTTATTCATCTTCAATTGCCATGATTTTTTTGTTTGTATTATCTGTTCTCATTTCCTTCATATTTTTAGTAAAAATATCTAGTTTAAATGAAATTTACGTATCTTTCCAGTTAAGGATTTAATTATTTAACCAATTGGAACACGCTACCTCAATATTGCATGGGGTGAAATGAATATCATTATCAATGTGATTTTCACAGAAGACTATATAATATATCTTTATATAACTGTCTTTGAATATGTACTAGCAACTGAGATGAATGACAGTAAAAGGGGAAAACAACACGAGAATTATGACAGTAAACGAAATAGACATGTGACTCTAATGAACAGGATTGAAAGATTATGTAAGGCAAACTGATAAAGAAATAATAAATACACTAGTTATAAAATATTACATTTCCACAGTAGATAAGTAAAGAAATTAAGATGTTTTAGGAATCTGCTGGCAGACAAGCCTAAGTCGTTAATATCAGCCAACTTTGATAATATCGAAATAGCAATTACTCACACTTGTAGGAACTTCTAGTTAACAAAAAATAAATAGATAAATAAATAATCAAAATAAATAAATAAATAGAGTTGGGCTTTAAGTTACAGAATGCAATATAAGTACAGAAAAGGCTGCGTATTTGCGTGTGTGAGAGTGTGTGTGTGTGTGTGTGTGTGTGTGTGTGTAAACATGCATGATTCTATGAAAAGACGATCGTTCTTTTGAAGCTCGTCTGTACATCAGCGAGAGCTCTTTTACATGATTTCAGAAAATGCC